>NW_026843402.1:0-70442 GCF_019175385.1 Lycium barbarum
CTTGCCTTGATTTTGTGTGGAAGTCGAACAATGGTTGACACCCTTTTTCTATGAATACCCCTGCGTGCTTGTTATCGCTTTTATAATGTATAGAGACTGTGTCATTGTAGTTAAGGTTGTGAGATTACTTTTAATGTGTTTGAATTAGAAATGATGAACTGTGATGTGATTTTTGGGGATGGACTAGCTTTCCGAGTGTTATGAAACTCTGGATTGTCAATCAGAATGGTTAGGCTTGAATTTGCTGATGGACCCGTTATAGAGTGAAAAAGTGATATTGTTAAAAATTCGGAGTAGACTTATGTCGTATCTTAAGACTTGCGGGGTGAAATCAAAAGGGCTTAGTTCTATCTAATTGTTGTGGTATTACTCAAGCCGTGTTACCTTGAATATTATTCCCTACTATAGGTATGTGTTGAACCTTTCGGATGTGTTTTCCTGTGAAAGTTTAGAGTGAAGTATAAATCTCACAATTGTGTTAGGCCTTAATGATGCATTCGTTATATGGTTAGTCGTATATTATCTCTAAGGATGTTTCACCTTGCTAGAAGAATTCTTGAAAATTTGAAATTTGAGGTTTAGTGAAGAATCTTAAGCCACGACTTTCATTCGAGGACGAATGATCTTAAGGGGGGGATAATGTAACACCCCGTACCTTTAACGAAAGTTTTTGACCACGATCCTAGACTTAGAACATCAGATAAAGAATGTGGAAATTGAAATTTTTCTGTTCAGTTGTGATATGGTGGTTTACGCCCATGAACAGTGACCGTATTTCAATTTACGACCATGAACAGTGCCCGTAAACTGAAACCAAGAATTTCTGAACATTCTGGAATTTGACATTTTGAGGTCATATGGTTAAATACGGACCGTATTTCACTTTACGCCCGTATTTCCAAACGTATTCGAATTTGGGAAAACTTCCTTGATGAAAGTTGTAGAGCATTGAAATACCTTTCAACGGTATCTTACGGGGGTCAAACGGACATCTGTACAAGGAGTTATGGCCATTTTACTGAAGCGACACAGTGCAGTCCAAAGTGCAGAATACGGTCCGTAAATCAATTTACGGCCCGTAAATTGACTTACGACCAGCAGTGTTCAGGTCGTAAATTTCACTTTCACAGAACAATATATATTCGTCCATATCAGTTCAACTCATTATTTTTCATTCCTTCAAACCCTAGAACGACCTCCTACTCTCCTCCAACATCAAGAACACCAAGGTAAGTCCATTCTACTTATTCCAACTCAATTCTAACATATATCCTTGTAATCTAAACAATAAATCATCATTCCTAATATAGGGTTTTCAATAAAACCCATCTCAAGATTCAGAATCAAGATTTGGGAAATCTTCTCCAAAATTCAAGTCTTTAATTCAGGTTTGGAGCAATTAAGGGTTTGCAACATATTTCCTTCCAAAGTGATTCAAGCTAGGTTTGGGTGTTCTTCAATAGAAAAGTGAATTGTTAAATCTTGTTTAACAAATTAAGGTATGCCTCTTTTGAACATACTCTTTTGATCGATTTTTTTTATAAACTCTTTGATTTTGATTCGTATGTCTCTTTTGAAAAATCTTATTTTGGAATGCATGACTTCTTTTCTTGAAGGTTCTATATTGAATAGAAAGGGTGAACTTCTCATACAAAACCCTAATGTATGTCTAAGATTTTAATAATGTTCTTACCCTTATCATTGATAGATTTGACGGGTTAGAATAGAGAAAATGGCATTGAAAGCTCGGTTATGATTTTGGATATCAACTGATTTGTGGGTTGTTTTGGTATGATTAAATGGATAGAATTAGTTGGATATTGATATAAAATAATTGTTGTGATTGTTGTTGATGTTGTTGTTCTTGAATTTGGAAGTATAAATATTATTCAAGATCCTTTAATGAATGAAAGGAAAAGAAATCTTTTCATGTTCCTTGAACTCTAATTCATGTTTAAATGGTGGTTAATGTGTGTGAGGGGACAAACCCACATTAAACCTAGATTGTAACAAACCCTATATATGTATGTGATATTATGAATGTTTTCCTCTATAAGATATGTTTAATAATGATGGTTAAGGGTTGGTAATGATATTCTCATTGATGATTTAAGACATGGAAATCTTTCGTAAAGAAGTTATACGTTTTCAAACATTGGTCGGAATAACTTATCCTTTCAATATGGCATAATGCTCCGTAATGATAATTTGACTACAAAGATGATTTCTTTTAGACAAGGTCATGCGTGTGTAGGGTCAAGCCCGCATCGAACCTTACACGAACTATACTACTTTGTGAAACTCGCTTTTCCCCATTATTGGATGATTGAACTTAAATCTTCTAAAGGTTAGACCTTCAACTTGTTTTGTTGTAAAATGGGTTTCTTAAACTTGAAATTTGAATAAGATATTTGAATAAGATTCTCAATCGGTGGTTACTTGAAATGCCTCTATTTGGGATGATGACTTGAGAAGTGAGGTTCGGCCCTAAGCCATAATTCATAATTTAGTAATATGACATTATTTGTATTTTTGTTTGTGTTTTTGTAACTGTATGGTAAAGTTGTGTTTGTCCAGAGGACGATTAGCCTCCGTGGTTTCCTAACCAGGAGTATCGATTGATTGATTAGTTTGCCTATGAGTGGCTTGCTTTCTATCTTGTTTCCTGTGAGTGGCTTGTAGTGATATAGAATTCGTAAGTGAAATTCTTGGCATGGTAAATGGTAAAGAGTTAAATTGATATGCCTTTCGTTGATCGATATGTGTAATGAACTTAAATGTTATTGACGGTATGACTGCTTTGAGACAATTGGTGAATCGGCTTCTATGCCATGGACTTTGTTGTTCTGTTTGCCTTGCTATTCGGGAGGAGGAGTAGCCACTATGGATCCTAGTGTATTAATTGCCTTGCCATTCGGGAGGAGGAGTGGCCACTCCCGGGTTCGCTACCTGGGGTTGCATTATTGGCCTTGCTATTCGGAGGAAGAGTAGCCACCGTGAATCTATATTTCGGTGTATTGCGCAGTGTGCCTAGCCATTCGGGAGGATGAGTGGTTACCGGGGATTTCATATCCCGGTGTGTTTATGCCTAGCCATTCGGGAGGATGAGTGGTCACCGAGACTTTATAATTCGGTGTGGTGAGTTGTGACAAGGGAACCCTACGGTCATTCCCTCGATGTGATTGATTCTTGGGCTTGTGTCAGTATGTAAAATATTTGTATATGTGTAATATTCGTAATCTCTCATGGAACCGTTGTTGACAATCATGATCAATTTGAAAGGCATAATTAAAAGTTGTAACTTAACAAAGACTTCATAATCGATTTTTTTATAATTCTTATGGAGATACACATGTTGAATACTTGTTTCTATATTGATTAATGGATTTGTAAACTGTTTAACAAATGATATTGAGAATCACAAAGTGGAATGGCTGTTTTTATGCTATCTTTTTCAGAACTGATTTCTTTATATATTATTATATTTTATTTTCATAATACTTGTTGTCCCCGAGGCACTCACTGAGTACAAAAGTACTCAAGCATACCATTGTTGTTTTTGATGGTATGTTAGGTAACGAAGAAGAGCAGGTTCGTGATACTTTCGACGCTTAATAGGACTTGCTACTGCTGTGGATTTGGTGAGCCCACATCCTTGTTCGTGGGACACTTTTCGTTTCATTTGTTATTCTAGATTTCCGGGCTGCGTCCCGAAGTTTGACGATTGTTATGTCTCTTAGAAGCTCCATAGATAGTTGTCAGAATTGTTGGTAGATTGTCAAAAGTCTCGTACGACTTAATGGGTGTTTGCCACGTTGATGGCCATTGCTTATAAAGACTTCCGCTGATTTAATTCATGTGTTACATTTAATTTATAAATTGTTGGAGGTGAATATTGAACCTGGCGGGTTCAAGTATTATTATTATGTCGTTTAGGTTCTTCCGATGTTGTTCATGACGTCGGATGCCGGTCACGTCTAGGGTGTGTTTTGGGGCGTGACAGGAAATTAGTTTCGGGAATTTCAAAATGTGATTTACAAGTTATTGGGCTCAACAAAAATTGAAATAAAATGAGGCCCAAAGAGTATAAGGGTGGCCGGCCAAGCCTTTGGTTTTGGCCCAAATCCATCTAGTTGATCATGTGCTAGTCATGTGATCAACTAGTATATGTTAGGATAAATATCAAGACAAGTCAACACAGATGATAATCAAGAACAAAAAAATAGAAGAAGAGCAAGAAGCTCTCGGGTTTGGTGGGGAAATTTGACCCCCAAAAATCTTGTTCTAAAAATTTAATTCTTGTTGATTTCTTACTAAGTCAAGGTTCCTTTGTAACTTGGTATTGTTGGTTTGGAGTGGGAAGCATTAGAATCACCAAAGTGATTACATTTCCAAGTGAAGAAGACTTGAGGAAAAGGTAAGAATTTCTGCCTTTTTATTGTGTTATGAAGTTTTGATTGTGTTGTAGTATGTAGAAATGTGTTGATTGTATGGAAAAATGGAAGTTTGCAAAGTGGGTTTGGAATATGGCTTGGAGCCGTGGGTGTGTGTGTGTTGTGTGGTGACAATGTGTTAAATTCATGTTGTATTCTAGTTGTGATTGTGATGGAATTTATGTTGAGAATGAAAGAAGAATAAATTTGATTGAATTGATGAAAATAGCATTTGGCCGTGTGGTATGGAGTGGTTTGGAATGGAATGGATTAAGTTTGTTTAGTGTGTTAGTTGTGTTGTTGTGATGTTTGTTGTGTAAATGATGTTGGAATGATATAAGTTTGTATTGAATTGGAATGTAGAAACTTATGTCGTTTTAGTATGGTTTTCCGACATTAAGGAAATGAAGTCGTTTGGTTGTTAATTGTGATGATCATTGATGAATTTGGAAGTTGGAAACATGTTATGAAATTGCATGCCAAAGATTTGATGTTTTGCATAAGTTATGACTTTGGCGGAAAGTTGTATATTAAGTATATCGAGTGTATATCTTAAGAAAAATGATATGAAATGTCTCTAAATCTATATGGTGATGATCTTAATGAATGTGCAATTATTGATGTTAGTTTGAAAGTTTGGGTTAGAATGAAGGTTATGTCAACTTGTGAGAAAGATGACTAGTTGAAGGATATTTGTATTTTTAATGTTCTTTGTTGATGTTGATGTTGTTGTTTGGGTTGTTGTTGATGATTTCTAGCCGAGTTGAATTCTCGGGGGTGCTATATGTATAGGGGAAGTGCTGCCGAAATTTCGGTAGACAAATATGCATTAAGTTGGAACTTTGGTATTCATGGCTTACAATTGGTAAACTTGACCAACTGCAGTTTTCGACGAAACGGGAAGTGAGTTTGGAAAGGCGTAGGGAGCGTGAAAGGTATGTAAAGCAACCCCAATTCTTCCCTTGGCATGCCCTTAGTGTGTTAGGGTCGGATCCGGGCCTCGAAGGACCTCTTGGCCCTCGGAATCCGCAAGAGAAAATCTCAGTTTTTCCTTCAGTGGAATTGAACCACTTTAGTATGCTTTTCCGGAAAATTATGCAACTTTGCTCCAAATTACTTGGAAAGTCATAGAATGTTTGTAGAACCTTTTTAAGTGATACTATAAGCTTAGAGGGCACAATCTGAGCCCGCCGCCTTATTTGTCCCGAGGCGGGCCCACTATTCCCGGTTTTGCCCTTAATGTACTAAAGCTTCCTTTTTAGGCGATTTTTGAAAGAAATGTTTTGACTATCATACTAATCGCCTAATAAACATTGCTTTAAATATTCTATTAAATCTTATAAATTATTTTGACACCCGGAATGACTTCGGGAAAGTTATACTTCTGTAATTTATTATGATATCTGAAATGCATTTATTATGATCCCGTCCGACTCCATTGGATCTGTTTGGGTTTGATACGCTTCATCGAGTCTTTGAAAACATTTATGATATTTTTAAATTGCATTAGTTTCTCACTACTCCATTCGTGGATGTCCCAATGTTTCCCACACTGAGCCCGGGCCAGGATATGTTGTCAAGCGTGATTCTCTGCATTGTTCGCCGCGTCCCGATGTGAGGGGGCAGGTATACACGTACATGGGTCTGTGGAGTATGATGTGCCATGTCCGCCTATTCTGATCTGATCTGTTATGGCCATTTTGATATGACATTTTATGATACGGGGTCACGCCCCTTTTTCTGATTCCTCTGTATTGTGGCACCAGCGTCGGGAGGGTGGCCACGTTCTGTCTGCTGAGTCCCGTGGCAGGGACCGGATATGATATGACATATGTTTCTGTACACATTCTGTCTGTTTTGGAAATATGCATTTGACACTCTGGCTTTTGGACTCATTTTCTGAAATCATTATGATTTGACTTCTGTGATTCCGCTTTACATATTTCGTACTGACCCCCTTTCTTTGGGGGGGCTGCGTTTTCATGCCGCGCAGGTACAGACGACAGGTTCGCTGATCCATCTGTTTAGGATCCCACTTCTGCTATTTTGGGGCGCTCTCTTCTTCAGAGCCCACTTTTTGGTACAGTCTGTCACTGCTATCTGGATATGTACATTGTTCTGGGTATGACGGGGCCCTGTCCCGTCTTATGATTATGATATGTTCTGTAGAGGTCTGTGGATATATCTGTGTGGGTTCTGTACATATGTTTGGGATACTTTGTTCTATGATGGCCTTATCGGCCTATGTGTGCCAAGTCTGCTTTTTATGCTAAATTTTGTAGCGTCCACTAATATTATTATTATATTATTTTGTTAATATGCTAATTTGGGTATCGGGTACGTATAGGTGCCCAACTAGGGCACTAGTCGCGGCCCACGGGTTTGGGTCGTGACAAAAGTGGTATCAGAGCGGTTCGTCCTCGGATTGTCCACAGACCGTGTCTAGTAGAGTCTTGTTTATCAGTGTGTTGTGCACCACACCTATAAACAGGAGGCTACAGGGCATTTAGGATACTACCCTTCTTTCTGTCTTAGATCGTGCGATAGAGCTGTGTTATCAGGATGACCCCTCCCTAACGAGTGGCTATAATTGCAGATATGCCTCCAAAAAAGGCAACAGCGGCCCAAAAGGCCAAGTCAGCAGCCTTGGGAGAGACTAGCCGGGTCTAGAGGATTACCAGGGCCCAGGTACATATTGCTCCGGAGACTTTGCCCCAGACAGAGGGTTCTTCTACACCGCCACTCGTGGAGGAGATTGGGGTGGCCGCAGCCGCAGATCGGGGGGCGGATCCACCGCCAGCTCCCGCAGTTCCAGTACCTGAGCCTCCAGCTCCACGGCCAGGCACTGAGGATCAGTCTATGAGGGAGGCAGTCCAGTTGCTGACTAGACTTGTGGCAGGGCAGGTTCAGGGGCATGGACTGGGAGGTGACCGGGCAGTCAGGCGTGATAGTTCGAGAGCCCGTGAGTTTTTGACTTGTAGTCCTCCAGAGTTCTTCGGGACAAAGCCCGAGGAGGATCCTGAGGAGTTTATCAGGAAGATGCGGCGCACTCTAGATTTGATTAATGCTTCCGAGACAGAGTCAGTCGCGTTAGCTTCGTACCGGTTATATGATGTGGCGGCAAACGGGTACGAGTCATGGGGGCTATCCAGGGGGGACGGCGCTCCCCCAGCAGTTTGGGGCGATTTTTCTCAGGCATTTCTTGGACATTTTCTGCCCCCAGAGTTGCGACGAGCATGATCTGATAGATTCTTATTATTGAGGCAGAAGGGCCGCAGTGTCCGGGACTATAGTTTGGAGTTTGATTCCTTCGCCCGATATGCACCTACTGTGGTGGCTACTATGGCGGACCGGATGCACTGATATATTATGGGGCTGGATCGGTATTTTGTTGATAGCTGCTTAGTATTGGCTGCTCAGCCCGGTATGGACATTGCCCGTATTCAGGCCCACGCCCAGGGCATGGAGGATCTGGGCAGAGGAGGACATCAGCCTGACAGGGGCCAGGATCGGAGACAGCCCAAGAGGGCCAGGTCATCTGGAGATTTTCAGGGCAGACAACCCCAACAGCCGCAGCAGCCTAGCAGATTTTCATCTCAGCCAGCGCAGAGCGCGCCTCCCCAGCCTACAGGTCGCAGGTTCGATAGCCCAGGGTATTCAGGAGCGGGCCAGAGCTCCAGGGCTTCAGGTTCGCGGACAGATAGGGGTTCTGGTCAGATGAGGCCACCCAGGGTTCAGTGTTCTCTTTGTGGCAGATATCATCCGGGAGAGTGCTACAGGGCCACCGGTGCATGCTTTTCTTGTGGTCGTCAGGGCCATTCTGTGAGAGATTGCCCGTATAAGGGTAGTTCGGGTGGTGCAGCGCAGCCTACCGGATCAGCCGCTGGGTCTTCAACTTCGTGAGTGGCTATGCGCCCTACGGGGCAGGGTTTCCAGCACCAGCGGGTCGCGGCAGAGGCCGTGGTGGAGCTTCTGGTATTAGCGGTCCTTCGAACCGCATTTATGCTTTGGCCAGCCGCCAGGATCAGGAGGCATCTCCTAATGTCGTTACAGGTACTTTATTGGTCTTCTATCGGTCTGTGTATGCACTAATTGATCCAGGTTCGACTTTATCATATATTTCACCCCTTGTTGCTGGTAGAATTGGTATTATGTCTGAACCTATAGAGCCATTTGAGGTAGCCACACCGATAGGGGACTTTATTGTAGCGAAACAGGTTTATAAAGATTGTTCTGTGATTGTATGTAGCCGAGATACTAAGGCAGATCTGGTAGAGTTAGATATGACTGAATTTGATGTTATTATGGGTATGGATTGGCTAGCTTCCTGTTACGCTAATGTTGACTGCCAGAATAAGGTGGTTCACTTCCAGTTTCCCGGGGAGCCAGTTATAGAATGGGCTGGTAATACAGCATCGCCGAAGGGTAAGTTTATTTCGTACCTTAAGGCGAAGAAAATGATCAGAAAGGGTTATATCTATCATCTGGTACGGGTGCAAGACTTGGGAGCAGAGATGCCGACACTTCAGTCAGTCCCCGTGGTTAATGAGTTTCCAGATGTTTTCCCCGACGAGCTTCCAGGTCTTCCTCCAGAGCGGGAGATAGACTTCTCTATTGACTTACTCCCAGACACTCAGCCTATCTCTATTCCTCCGTACAGAATGGCGCCTGCAGAATTAAAGGAGTTGAAGGAGCAGCTGAAAGATTTATTGGATAAGGGCTTCATCAGACCCAGTACTTCGCCTTGGGGAGCTCCGGTACTATTTGTGCGTAAGAAGGACGGGTCGCTGCGTATGTGTATTGATTATCGGCAGCTGAATAAGGTAACTATAAAGAATAAATACCCCCTCCCCAGGATTGATGATTTGTTTGATCAGCTGCAGGGCGCTAAGTGTTTTTCGAAGATAGATCTTCGATCCGGCTACCACCAGGTACGAGTACGAGAGGCCGATATCCCTAAGATAGCTTTCCGGACCCGATATGGGCATTATGAATTCAGGGTTATGTCTTTTGGGCTTACTAATGCCCCCGCAGTATTCATGGGTTTGATGAACCGGGTGTTCAGGCCGTTCTTGGATATGTTTGTAATTGTATTCATTGATGATATCCTGGTTTATTCTCGGTCTGAGGCAGAGCACGCAGATCATCTGAGATTGGTATTAGGGGTACTCCGGCATCAGAAATTATATGAAAAATTTTCTAAGTGTGAATTCTGGCTGTCTTCAGTGGCTTTCTTGGGGCATATTATTGCAGCTGATGGTGTCCGGGTGGACACACAGAAGATTGAGGCCGTGAAGAATTGGCCCAGACCTACGACGCCCACAGAGGTACGCAGTTACCTGGGGCTAGCAGGTTATTACAGAAGGTTTGTGGAGAAGTTTGCTTCGATTTCAGCGCCTTTGACAAGGCTGACTCAGAAGGGAGCTAAGTTCTAGTGGTCTGATGCTTGTGAACGGAGCTTCCAGTTGCTGAAAGAGAAGCTAACTATAGCCCCAGTTCTGACTCTTCCAGAGGGACCGAACGGGTACGTTATTTATTGTGACGCTTCTGGTAGGGGGTTAGGCTGTGTATTGATGCAGCACGGCAGAGTTATAGCGTATGCTTCCCGGCAGCTCAAAAAGCATGAAAAGAATTATCCTACCCACGATCTGGAGCTCGCAGCGGTGATTCATGCTCTGAAGATATGGAGACACTATTTATATGGCGTTCATGTGGATATCTATACTGATCATAAGAGTCTCCAGTATATTTTCAGACAGAGAGAGCTTAATTTGCGGCAGCGGAGGTGGCTGGAGCTTCTGAAAGATTATGATGTAGATATTCTGTATCATCCGGGTAAGGCTAACGTTGTTGCAGATGCGCTCAGTCGGAAGTCTATGGGCAGTTTGGCCGATCTACAGCCAGACAGGAGAGAGATAGCCCGTGATATTCAGCAGTTGGCTAGTCTCGGGGTTCGCCTGGCCGATTCTGGAGATACCCAGATTTCTGTTCGAGGGGTTTCTGAGTCATCCATCAGGAACGATATTAAAAGGCATCAATACGAAGATCCTGTCTTAGCTCGGTACAGGGACACAACCTATGATAAGGAGAGGAATCCGTTCGAGTTTTCACCGGACGGCACTTTGTTATACAGAGGCAGGTTGTGTGTACCTGATATTGCAGGCCTTCGGCAGCAGGTTATGAGCGAGGCACATTATGCTTGCTATTCGGTCCATCGTGGGTCTACGAAGATGTACCATGATCTTCGATGCTTATACTAGTGGGACGGTATGAAGCGGGATGTTGCAGAGTTCGTCGCCCAGTGCCCTAATTGTCAGCAGGTCAAGATTGAGCATCAGAAGCCGGGTGGACTGTTGCAGGAGATGGAAATCCCGACTTGGAAGTGGGAGGTTATTAATATGGATTTCATTACAGGTTTGCCTCGCACTCCACGGAAGTATGATTCCATCTGGGTCGTTGTGGATAGGCTGACGAAATCAGCCCACTTTCTTCCCGTCAGGACTACTTATTCCGCCGAGGATTATGCCAGGCTCTATATTAAGGAGATTGTGAAGCTTCACGGAGTTCCTCTATCTATTATTTCTGACAGAGGCGCCCAGTTTACGGCGCATTTCTGGAGGTCTTTTCAGGAGGGTCTAGGGACTCAGGTGAGTCTGAGCACAGCCTTTCATCCTCAGAGCGACGGACAGGCCGAGCGCACTATACAGACGCTGGAGGATATGTTGCGGGCCTGCGTTATTGATTTCAGAGGCAGCTGGGATGATCACTTGCCATTGCTTGAGTTCGCATATAATAATAGTTACCATTCCAGCATCCAGATGGCTCCATACGAGGCTTTATATGGCAGGAAATGCAGATCGCCGATCGGCTGGTTTGATATTGGCGAGTCAGAGTTGATTGGCCCAGATATGGTCCAGCAGGCCGTGGACAAGGTAAAACTTATTCGAGAGCGACTGTTGGTAGCCCAGAGTCGACAGAAGTCATACGCGGATAAACGGCGTCGACCGTTGGAGTTTCAGGTAGGCGATTGGGTATTTCTGAAGGTATCGCCTATGAAAGGCGTGATGCGGTTCGGCAGAAAGGGTAAGATCAGTCCGCGTTATATTGGGCCTTATCAGATTGTTCGGAAGGTTGGAAATGTCGCCTATGAGTTAGATTTGCCATCTGATTTGGAAGCGGTACATCCGGTATTCCATGTGTCTATGCTCCGCAAATGCATTGGTGACCCTTCCAGAATATTCCCTGCGGATGATATTCAGGTGTCGGAGCAACTATCGTACGAGGAGCAGCCCGTATCTATTTTGGATCGTCAGGTAAGGAGGTTCCGGAATAAAAATGTAGCCTCTGTTAAGGTACTGTGGCGGAACGATAATAGGGAGGAAATGACGTGGGAGGCCGAAGAGGAAATGAAGAAGAAATATCCTCAATTGTTCCCTATGTCCGCAGGTAACCTTGAATCCTGCTTAATTTCATTTCAATATCAATCGTATGTCGTATGTGTTGGTTGTAAACCTGAACTTCCCCAAAGTATTTTCCAACCCTATAAGATTAATTTTACATTCGAGGACGAATGTTCTAAAGGGGGGGAGGATGTTATATCCCGTGTTTTCACATGTTTGGAAAGACTTGTTATATATTGGATTTTTGAGATATAAGGTCAATTTTGATATTTTGTTGAACATAGGAGTTATGCATGAAAGCATAGAGTCATGAAAGTTTGGGACAAGGCTAAGGGCAATTTTGGAATTTTGGAAATTAGTTTCGGGAATTTCAAAATGTGATTTACAAGTTATTGGGCTCAATAAAAATTGAAATAAAATGAGGCCCAAAGAGTATAAGGATGGCCGGTCAAGCCTTTGGTTTTGGCCCAAATCCATCTAGTTGATCATGTGCTAGTCATGTGATCAACTAGTATATGTTAGGATAAATATCAAGACAAGTCAACAAAGATGATAATCAAGAACAAAAAAAATAGAAGAAGAGCAAGAAGCTCTCGGGTCTGGTGGGGAAATTTGACCCCCAAAAATCTTGTTCTAAAAATTTATTTCTTGTTGATTTTCTACTAAGTCAAGGTTCCTTTGTAACTTGGTATAGTTGGTTTGGAGTGGGAAGCATTAGAATCACCAAAGTGATTACATCTCCAAGTGAAGAAGACTTGAGGAAAAGGTAAGAATTTCTACCTTTTTATTGTGTTATGAAGTTTTGATTGTGTTGTAGTATGTAGCAATGTGTTGATTGTATGGAAAAATGGAAGTTTGCAAAGTGGGTTTGGAATATGGCTTGGAGCCGTGGGTGTGGAATGTAGAAACTTATGTCATTTTAGTATGGTTTTCCGACATTAAGGAAATGAAGTCGTTTGGTTGTTAATTGTGATGATCATTGACGAATTTGGAAGTTGGAAACATGTTATGAAATTGTATGCCAAAGATTTGATGTTTTGCATAAGTTGTGACTTTGGCGGAAAGTTGTATATTAAGTATATCGAGTGTATATCTTAAGGAAAATGATATGAAATGTCTCTAAATCTATATGGTGATGATCTTGATTGTTAATGAATGTGAAATTATTGATGTTAGTTTGAAAGTTTGGGTTAGAATGAAGGTTATGTCAACTTGTGAGAAAGATGACTAGTTGAAGGATATTTGTGTTTTTAATGTTCTTTGTTGATGTTGATGTTGTTGTTTGGGTTGTTGTTGATGATTTCTAGCCGAGTTGAATTCTTGGGGGTGCTATATGTATAGGGGAAGTGCTGCCGAAATTTCGGTAGACAAATATGCATTAAGTTGGAACTTTGGTATTCATGGCTTACAATTGGTAAACTTGACCAACTGCAGTTTTTCGACGAAACGGGAAGTGAGTTTGGAAAGGCGTAGGGAGCGTGAAAGGTATGTAAAGCAACCCCAATTCTTCCCTTGGCATGCCCTTAGTGTGTTAGGGTCGGATCCGGGCCTCGAAGGACCTCTTGGCCCTCGGAATCCGCAAGAGAAAATCTCAGTTTTTCCTTCAGTGGAATTGAACCACTTTAGTATGCTTTTCCGGAAAATTATGCAACTTTGCTCCAAATTACTTGGAAAGTCATAGAATGTTTGTAGAACCTTTTTAAGTGATACTATAAGCTTAGAGGGCACAATCTGAGCCCGCCGCCTTATTTGTCCCGAGGCGGGCCCACTATTCCCGGTTTTGCCCTTAATGTACTAAAGCTTCCTTTTTAGGCGATTTTTGAAAGAAATGTTTTGACTATCATACTAATCGCCTAATAAACATTGCTTTAAATATTCTATTAAATCTTATAAATTATTTTGACACCCGGAATGACTTCGGGAAAGTTATACTTCTGTAATTTATTATGATATCCGAAATGCATTTATTATGATCCCGGCCGACTCCATTGGATCTGTTTGGGTTTGATACGCTTCATCGAGTCTTTGAAAACATTTATGATATTTTTAAATTGCATTAGTTTCTCACTACTCCATTCGTGGATGTCCCAATGTTTCCCACACTGAGCCCGGGCCAGGATATGTTGTCAAGCGTGATTCTCTGCATTGTTCGCCGCGTCCCGATGTGAGGGGGCAGGTATACGCGTACATGGGTCTGTGGAGTATGATGTGCCATGTACGCCTATTCTGATCTGATCTGTTATGGCCATTTTGATATGACATTTTATGATACGGGGTCACGCCCCATTTTCTGATTCCTCTGTATTGTGGCACCAGCGTCGGGAGGGTGGCCACGTTCTGTCTGCTGAGTCCCGTGGCAGTGACCGGATATGATATGACATATGTTTCTGTACACATTCTGTCTGTTTTGGGAATATGCATTTGACACTCTGGATTTTGGACTCATTTTCTGAAATCATTATGATTTGACTTCTGTGATTCCGCTTTACATATTCAGTACATATTTCGTACTGACCCCCTTTCTTTGGGGGGGCTGCGTTTTCATGCCGCGCAGGTACAGACGACAGGTTCGCTGATCCATCTGTTTAGGATCCCACTTCTGCTATTTTGGGGCGCTCTCTTCTTCAGAGCCCACTTTTTGGTACAGTCTGTCACTACTATCTGGATATGTACATTGTTCTGGGTATGACGGGGCCCTGTCCCGGCTTATGATTATGATATGTTCTGTAGAGGTCTGTGGATATATCTGTGTGGGTTCTGTACATATGTTTGGGATACTTTGTTCTATGATGGCCTTATCGGCCTGTGTGTGCCAAGTCTGCTTTTTATGCTAAATTTTGTAGCGTCCACTAATATTATTATTATATTATTTTGTTAATATGCTAATTTGGGTATCGGGTACGTATAGGTGCCCAGCTAGGGCACTGGTCGCGGCCCACGGGGTTGGGTCGTGACAACGAAGCCAGCCAATCCATGCCCATGATTACATCGAAATCTACCATGTCAAGCTCAATCAAATCGGCTTTGGTGTGGCGATCACATATCACAACGACACAACTCTTATACACTTTCCTCGCTATCACGGAATCACCAACCGGAGTGAATACCTCGAAAGGTTTAGTTGGCTCGGGTTTCACCCCAAAACAATCAGCAACATATGGAGTAACATACGAGAAAGTAGAACCCGGATCGATCAAAGCATACACATGACGGGAAAATATAGTCAATGTACCTGTGACAACGTCCGGGGAGGACTCAAGATCCTGTCGCCTAGCTAAAGCATATACACGGGGCTGAACAGCCCCTGAAGTAGATGCTCCCCCTCTGCCTCTGCCTCTACCTGCCGACGTCTGAGGAGTCTGTACGGTAGGGCGTACTGAAGCAGATCCCGCTGCTGAACCTGTGGGCTGAGCCCCAACCTTATCTCTCACCGACGGGCAATCCCTCATCATGTGCCCTGTCTGACCACAAGCATAGCAAGCATCCGTACCCCGATAACATCGTCCGGAATGTAATCTACCGCATTGGCTGCACCGCGGTATCAGAGGTCTCCTCTGACTAAAATCTCCCCTAAACTGAGAATTCGAGGCCCGCGAACTCTTGCCCAATCCTGATCGGGAGGAACGATCAAACCCTCTGTCTGAAAATATGGGAGGCGCACTAGTCACTGACTGTCCCGAGTGCTTAGAATACATCTGTCTCGACCCCCCCTCATACTCGCTGCTTGCACCCATAGACCTAGTCCTCTTACCTTGCCTTCGATTAATATCACGATCACTACTCGGCGACTGTTATCGTTCCTCAAGATTCTGAGCATGGGCCTGTATGTGGGAAATGTCCATCCCATCTTGCAATGAAGCTGTCAAACAATCTTTGAACAGATGTGGTCCCAAACCACTCACAAACATGTGCACTCGATCCCCCATATCGGCTACCATAGTCGTACCTGGCCAGAGAATTTAATTGTAAGCTATATTCCCGAGCACTCATGCTCCCTTGCTTTAGATTCAGGAACCTGTCTGTTCTAGCTCGGCGGACCTCGGGTGGCAAATAATGGCGAATAAAAGCGTCAACAAATTCTTGCCAAACGGGAGGAGGTGCAATCTCTGTCCTCGATGCTATCCAATTGTTGTACCATAATACCGCCACATCGCGGAGTCTATAAGAGGCCAACTCCATGGATTCAGTCTCGGAAGCATGAATAATCATTAAGGTCCTCAACATTTCATCAATTACGTTTCGCGGATCTTCATCCGGCTTCAACCTGAAAAATTCCAGGGGATTTAGAGTCATAAAATCACGGGCTCTTGTACTAGCTGAACGATCACTCGGGCCCGCATTATGTCGTTGTGCCTGTGCGGCTACCACTTGCGTCAATAGATGAATAGCTTCAGTCACCTGCTGACCTGAAGCGACTGGTGGAGGAAATGGAGCGGAGGCTCCTCCTTGCTCTTCTATGTTGGGCGAGGCCTCACTTTGTGATTCGCCCTCTTCTACATTCATCAGAGGCTCTCTTTCTGCCTGTCTTTTCGTCGTGGCTTTGCCCTTCTGGGCGGCTGTAAATTTTCCTTTTGGCGGCATTCTGAAATCACAACACACTTTTAGGGAGGATAAAATCTTATACATGGCTCTATCGCACGATCTCATAAGAAGAAAGACGGTCATTTTCCTAAATGCCCTGTAGCCTCCTATTTATTGATGTGGTGCGCAACACACCATAAACAAGACTCTACTAGACACGGCTCGTAGACTCTTCCTAGGACGAACTTCACTGATACCACTTTTGTCACGACCCGGCTAGGGGTCGTGACGGTTACCCGGGGCTAGCTACCGAGCACCACTCGTTCTGCTACTCACCTTACCCATTTAATGCTATTTTATAAATTCATGCTTATGACATAAGAAGATCATCTTTTCATTTAAGAAAATAAAAATATTTTTATATACATAAGCCTCTCGGCCATCAAAATAATACATACATATACATAAAAGCCTCTCGTGAGACCATCTACCCACACTGCGCATCTACGAGCCTCTACTAACATACTATACATATAGGTGGAACAAGACTCCACCATGCCCAAAATATACATATACCAAGAGAATAATCATGAGCACCTCCAGACAATGGAGTGCTCGCAATCAACTGGCAGCTACTAAGAATCTGGATCGAGCTCACCTCCCTGTCTACCTGTGGGCATGAACACAGCGTCCAAAGAAAACGGACCTCAGTATGAATATTGTACTGAGTATGAAAGGCATGAACAATAATAATGCATCAAGGAAACAAGGGAGGCATCAAGAATGCAGAAACTGTACCTGACTGGGAATTACATGAAAAGTAATGCATGCTGACTTACTTTTAAGCTTATCATCATCTCATGTATGCATATCATATATATATAAACTGCCCGACCATATCGGTGCGGTGTGATAATCAGTAACATTAGCCCACGTCCAGGCCTCCCGCGTCCGGGGTACCATCTCATGCCGCCCACTAGTGGTGTCTGCCCATGCCAACTGGCTATGGTGTATCGTATAGCTGCCCGCTTTCGCGGTGACTGCCCATCCAACTAGGCCCGGTGTGATGCAATCATGACATGCTCCTCATAAAATACTTATAATAATTATGCTTATCAAAATATACTTGTCATCGTTCATGCATAAAGACTCTAGAACAACTGCACTCTATCGAGGTGACGTAAGGTCGTGAACCCTCGATTTCATTATGAACATTCTGCCTCACCTTGAAGGTATTAGTATATAAGGTGAGTGTATACAAGGAACAACATCATTTACTTTATAAGAACGTCATATCATATCTCTTGACTCATATAGCTATTCATGATCTTAAGCTCTTGGCTTTCCAGATTATAGGAGAATCATGGAGGAAGAAGAATCATATCATGGGATTCATGCCATAGAAAGAAAAGGACTAGCCTCACATACCTTTGTCGTTTAGCTAAGCTATCATTCACTTGCTCTCCTTTAATGTCACGTCACTACCTTCACGAAAGAATTCGTATTGACGTTAGTTAATAGACTACGGGAATGCGTCACTATTTCTAGAGAAAATTGGGCAGCACTTCCTATTTATACTACTTTTCTCATAGTCTATATCAACTCCCAAGCATTTACAACAGCACTTCACAATATCGTATCAACAATCGTCATTCATATACTTCGAGCAAAATCCACCATTTTTCTCTATTTTCTCCACATTTATGGTTGTAGTTCGTTATCGCGTTTTCTCAAATATAATGCTTATTTCTTGGTCTAATCATCATTTACAACATATTCATAATCATGGCACATCAACATTTATGATTCCATTCAACTACCATTCAATTGTGACACTATTCATCCATTTAAGACCTATTTTCCATGTCTTTCTACGATTCAAGCATCTTGGCTTTCCAATACCTTAAACAACATGATAAAGTCATGAAACTTACCTTAGGTGGTGGTGGAACAAGGCTAGAATGGAGTTCTTCCTCCTTCCTCAAAACCCTATTTTTCCTTCCTTGGAATTTCTTGGTTTGGATGAGCTTCACTTGAGTTTCACACACTTTTTTTCATGGATTTGGCGTTGTTGATCTTGATCTCCCTTTGATTCTCTTAAATTTTTGTGGATGAAATTTTTAGATAAGTTCTAGAGGGTTCTTGAAGGTTATAGATGAAGTATGAATGAAAATGAATGAGAAAGTCACATATAATAATCACAAAATCTGATTTTTAATGAACAGTCGTCGGGGTGTACAGTGGTCGTAAACCACAGTTACGGACCGTAGAGTAGTTTGCGGGCCGTATAACGTGGTGGTATTTAAGCATATCAAAACAGAAAGGTTTGATGGAGGTCATGATGGTTTACGGCCACAGTTTATGGGCCGTATTTCAGTTTACGGTCCATAAACTGGGTCGTATTTTACCATTTAAACTTTGGCCAGAAAGTTGAAATTTTTGGAACGTTGGAGGACGATGGCAGTATACGATCCGTAAATCACTTTACGGGCCGTATTCTGTTTTAGGACCACTGGCTGAATTGAAATTCTACAACTTTCTTATTTCCAAAAAATTCATGAATCTTCATTCCCTACTTAGTAAAACGTCGCACACTCATACCCTTCGTTGGTCTATTCATTGTACATGTACGGGGAATTTTTCGAGGTGTAACAGGCCACGACTTTGGGGTTCATATTTTCACCAAATTGAACCTTCTAGACCCTATGATCTCTCTCCAACACTCAAAACCATTCCAAATCAAGTCAAGAGAAGATCAAGCCATAAAATCCTTAACTAGTTCATGGAAGGAGCTTATTCTTACTTCTAATTAAAGTTATGGTGGATAAGCTTTAGGGTGAATTGTGTGGGGTGAAGTTCTTCAAGTTATAATTTATGTTTTTCATCTTGAGTTTGATATTAAGTCGTTTCATTTGAGGATTTTACTGGTTTAAAGTAAGGGAAAACATGGCATAAAGGTCGTGGTTAGATATGTTGATGTTGTTGGCTTATGGATTGATTTTCGAATGAAGTTTCAGATGGATTTGTATACGTTTGTCTTGTAGTATCTTGATTACATTATGGTTGATGTTGTTAATGATATTTGGGAGTTGTTTTGGAATTTGGAGGAAGTAAATAATACAGGGGAGATGTTGCCCGAATTTTGACAGATTCTAAGAGGGTTTAATTTTAAGGCTTAAGATAAGCATACGACGACAAGCCTAAGAATAGTATGAATTTTCTTGAATGCAGATTTACGAGCTTGGGAGGATAAGCATTAAGTAGTTAAGGAGACCCAAATGGTATCTTAAGGTTGTTCCTTCTTTTCTTTGCATGATTTAATTTATGGTGAGAGTGTGATGAACCTTATGACTAGAGATTTTTCAAAATAGAGCTTGTCATATTATTGCATAGTTTCCGAGTGTTATGTTATTCTTTCAGAGGGGCCATATGTCACGACCCAAACCGATGATCCGTGACGGGAGTTTGACCTCTAGCGACCAAACACCCTTAAACACTTATCTGAAACATACTGAACATCCTAGGCCCATAAATGGCATAAACTAATCTCATAAGAAGGAAACATCAGAACTCTGTACAATCAACATATACATATACAACATGCGGAAGAACAATGCAACCAAGCTAGGCTGCTACATAAACTGCACAGAAATGAATAGAAGCTGACAAGGCTACATCATCTGACTACTACATACAACTGTCTACAGACCTCTACTGGAATAAAAGTTGTAGAAAGGACGGGACAAGGCCCCGTCATACCCATATGCATACATATCTCAAAATGAGCATACCAAAACTGACTGTAGCTCCGGATCGAATGGAGCGTACTGACCACTTCTAGATCTAGAGGTCCTACTGAGCTGGACCACCTATCTGGCTCCCTGTACCTGCGGGCATGAACGCAGACCCCCGAGCCACGAGGAGTCAGTACGGATAATGTACCGAGTATGTAAGGCATAAGAACAACATGTAAGCATAAAAAAAATCATGGATAAGATCTGAACTCATAACTGAAATGACTGACTGCATGAACTTTTATGAACTAGTATCTGCCTAAATCTGCATAAATTTGTGTAACTGACAATGCCTCTGTCGGCACATGATATGCATGCTCATACCTATCAATGATAGTTGTGCATCTATATGTGTGCGTATATAACGCCTGTAAGTCTCTATGGCATCTCGTCATATCATATTGGCTCCTCTGTGGCCATAATCAATATCATCATCATGGTAGTAATGCGTATATAATGCCTTCTAGTCACGGGCCAATGTACATAAATACATAATGAATGTAATGTATGAATGAACTGTATGAACAGAACTGGCTACATAAAACTGGACCCATGAATAGAAGGATTACTCATAAATGGGGTACATAAACATCAAAGACTGAAGTACTCCTAATACTTCTAAGAGTAGAGTAATATGGAACCTCTCTTACTCGGTTGTTGGGTCATATCATAGGATCATGCCAAAAGAAGGAAAGGTTAGCCTTCACATACCATGAAGTATACGCAATCGCCCAACTTCTACCTTTTGAACTTGCAAGTCTACAATTAAGATAACACAGGGCTTAATTAGGCTATTTACTTTGGTTACCAACCATTCTCAAATACATATAAAGCTCAACGAACTATGGACAATAATTTCCTTTGTGAGCTGACAACTCTCCAACTCCTCATTCGATCCCACATCAAGTACAATACTCACATCAACCATGATAATACACATACATACATACATATATATATATATATATATATATATATATATATATATATATATATATCAAAATATATTCAATTCCATTCCCAATCATCTCTTAAAATAACCCTAAGCTACTATTTTTTCTTTCATCCACTTGCCACTTCCACAACTATCCCCTCTTCGCTTAGAATCACTAAAACTCTTGATACTCAACTTAAATATAAGGGTAGAAATCATGTACATACCTTGAGGGCTCAAGAATCCCAAGAATCAATCTAACTTCAACTCCCCAACTTTACAACCTTGAAGAAACCTTAGAAGCAACCTTCCTCTTCAGCATCTCGGGTTTACGGGGTTTTGGTCTTGTTAAATCTTCACTAATATGATGGAAATTATTGGGAGGGAATATATTAGGGTTTTATGATTTTGGGAGGAGGAAAAATATGAAATAGGGTCGTGGACTACCTATTTATCCTTGGAAGCCAAAAACGCTACAGCGTCCGGTTCGACGAGCGGGTCGACGGCCCATCGACATGTCGACAGTCCGTCGACTTGCTCCGTCGACCTGCGCATGCAGATGTGTCATGACCCAACCGGAGGGCCGCGACAGGCACCCGGTGCTAGTGTTATATCCCGTGTTTTCACACGCTTGGAAAAATTTGAGATATCTTTGATTTGTGAGAAATAAGGTCAAAAATTTAATTTTTACTTGACATAGGAGTTGTGCATGAAAGAATGTCGATGCGGGAGTGTCGTACAAGGCTAAGGGCAAATTTGAGATTTTGGAAATTTGTTTCGGGAATTACAAAACGAGATTTTTTTTACGAATTGGGCTCAACAAAATTGAGAGAAAATTGAGGCCCAAGACCACAAAGTGGCCGGCCATAGCCCACAAATAGCAAGCCCATGAATTAAATTGGTCATGTGATGATCATGTGACTAGTTAATTAAGGGAGCATGCTATATAGTCAACTTCATCCTTAGAACATTCAAGAAAGAAGCAAAACAAGAAATTGAGAGCAAAAAAATAAGGGCCTATTCGGCTTGGCCATAGAAATTTCACCCTTGGAAATCTTGCTCCTAAAATTTTTCTCTTGGTGAATTTATACTAAGTTGAGGTCCCTTTATAACTTGGTGCAATTGTTTGGAAAGAAAGAGCACTTGTTTGTTCAATATGACAACTTATTCAAGTGAAGAAGATTGAAGAAAAAGGTAAGAATTCATTCTATGTTGTTATGTTATGAAGGTTTGTTTGTGTTGTAGTATATAGAAATGAGTTGAAAGTATGGAAAAATTGAAGTTTGCAAAGTGGGTTTGGGATGTAGAGTGTGGCCGTGTGGGTGAGTGATTGTATAGTTGTGATTAGTTGAATTTTAGGTTGCATTCTAGTTGTGTGTAGGATGGAATGCATATTGGAAATGAAAGTTGAATAAATTTGATGGAAGATGGAAAAATTGAATATGGCCGTGTGGTTTAGGCATTGAAATGGGAATGAATTAATTTTGTTTAACATGTTAGTTGTGTTGTGGTGATGCTTGCAATGTAAATGAAGATAATACGAAATGAGTTTGCATTGAAATGGAAAGTAGAAGTTTATGTCGTTTTATGATGATTTTATGACATTATGAAAATGGAGTTGTTAAGGATACAAATTATGATGATCATTGATGGATTTGGAAGATGGAAACATGTTATGGATATGTATGCCAAAGATTAAAAGTTTTGGATGAAATACGATCTTGGTGGAAAATTGTATATCTTGTATATTGTGTGAATATTATGTGAAAACTATTTGAACTGCTTCTAACCTATATGGTGATGATCTTGATTAACGATGAACATGAAAATATTGAGTTTAGTTTGGAAGTGTGAAGTCGGAATGGACGTTATTGCATTATGTCGGAAAATAGAACTAGTGGCCTTATATTGTGCTATATTGTAATAATTGTTGACTTTGTTGAGGTTGTTGGGTTGTTGTTGCTACTATTTGAGCCGAGATGATTCTCAGGGGTGCTATATTTATAGGGGAGGTGCTGCCGAAATTTCGGTAGCCAAAAATGAAGTTAAGCGAATTTTAAGCTTTGAAATCCCTAATTGGTAACTTTGACCATTTGCAGATTTTGGACGAAACGGAACTTAAGTTTTGGGCAAGCGTAAATCGTATAAAAGGTATGTAAGGCTACCTATTTCTTCCTTTGGCATGTCTTAGTATGCTAGGTCGATATCGGAACCCCGGGAGCAATTCTGCTCCACGAAATCCGAATTAGAAAACGACTACTATTCATTCAATTCTATTGAAGCCTAATGACCCTATTTTGGCTAGAAAGTAACCAAATGTCCGAAACTTGTGCGAACGTAGTCAGATCACTCCGAAACCTTTATGTATGATTCCATAGACCTCAAATGTCCGTAAATCATGTCCGCCACCTCGACTTGACCCGAGGTGGGCCCGCTAAGTCCGAAACCCCTCTGTCAGCCCTATAAGGTTTATTTTGACATAATGTTGGGAAAAGGCTTTCACTTATGAATTTGACCTCTATAAAATAATGTTTGGGTCGCCACGATATTTTAAACTATATTTTAAACCACAACGACCATTTTAAAAATATTTTGTGAAATGAACCCGATTTGGTTAATTATCAGAATTACTTCGACCACTGGGTCAACTTATGATTTTATTAACTTTATAAAAGTATTTCGACATTTTAAATTACAGTTTCGAAATATAAACATAACCTTGGGAGAACTTTCGTGAAGCAAACCCCGTAATGACCACTTGCTCAGTTTAGTTAGACTAACGGGCCGACGTATAACCATATTGGGCCCTATAGCTATTCCGATCCATAAAAATTGAATTAGCCGTCCATGATTCAATTCGTGCCCATTATTTTGATACCGTTCATAGGTCCTCGGGCCGGTTATCGATCACGCGAATTATGACAAGTCGACCATATGCTCTTTTTGCTGACGTGAGTATCCGAGTATAAGCATTTCGATACAAGCGCCCCGCTAGGGCGATTCTGATATAAGTATTCAGATATGACTATTTTGATCGAATCATCCGTTATGAATATTCCGATAGTATGTTCACTCACTCTCGCAAGTCTTATGAAACGCTTGGATATGTAAAATGACTCCACACGTTCTGTTTTGATACGTTCGTAACGATTTTGTGGTCAACGTGTCCGTGAATATCACGTATCAATTCTGATCGTTCCGAAATACGTCTGAAATCCTCAAATGTCAATATGTGCTCACATCTATCGAGTCTGAAAGTGTGTGTATCTGATCTCTCACTAATCCGCTTATGTAAGCTATGCTGTCGTGCGCTACCTTCCTATGTTGCCTATGATGTTCTGAAATAAAACCGTGAGGGGTGGTCTGGGCTGAGCTCGATCCCCAAAGCGGATAGTATCTGCACTGTGTGATTCGATACCAGGAAAACGCGTTGGGAGTGTACTGGGCGGAGCTCGAGCTCCCGAGACTGATCCGTGACCCGTGTACTGGGCAGAGCTCGAGCGGGAAAAACGGCAGTTTCTGCATGGGATGACCACTGTACTGGGCCGAGCTCGAGGTGGCATACCCTTTGTAGACGCGTACTTTGATATGATATGATTTGCTATGATCTGATACGATATAATTGTGTATGGTGTGACCACTGTACTGGGCTGAGCTCGAGGTGGTACACACTCTGTAAACATCCTATGATTCTCAGGTTGCAATATCTGATTCGATACGCTACGGCGTTCTGATGCGACTCTATTGTGCACTATGTGTGATCTGTGTCTGGAAAGTAAGTTTTGATATCCTGTTCGTCCTGTATTCCAATCGGCATACCATATTGTCTGAGCACTCGGTAAGTTCCGTATTCCTTTTGATATATGGCGTTATCTTAGCATTCTGTATGTCCTGCCTTCCGTCTGACACATGAATCAGGTAGACATAAGTTGCGTCTGAAAACTCTGTACCCTTGGTAACCCGTCTGGCAGATTATAGCGGTTTATATGATATGTGACGATCTGTATGACCTTGACCTGGGAAGTGAGTGACTTTGATATTCCGGACTAATTACTTATTCTTGTACCGCTTATTTCGATTATAGTTCTGATTTCTGTATTCCATGCTTTACATACTCAGTACATATTTCGTACTGACCCCCTTCCTTCGGGGGCTGCGTTTCATGCCCGCAGGTACAGGAGCTTACAGTGGTGATCCGCTAGCCTAGGGTACACGGTCTGCTATTTGGAGTGCTCCTTTGATCCGGAGCCCATACTTTTGGTACAGAACTCTTGTTGAATATGGTTTCGTGTTTATGATTTCTGTTGGGTACGGCGGGGCCCTGTCCCGTCATATGATTCTGTTGTCTGTATTAGAGGCCTGTAGTCATGCTTGTGGGTCATGGGTCGTGTTTGGTCAGCGATGTTTGTTTGATTTGTGCCAGTCTGTTCCTTCGCTACGTTAATATGGTTGACCTATGTTTTATGACATAAATAATGGTTTAAACGATATGCTTATAATTTAGGACGCATAAGTAAGATTTGGTCGGTAAGTACGTATGAGTGTCCACGTCGGACACTAGTCGCGGCCTACGGGGTTGGGTCGTGACAGAAGTGGTATCAGAGCGGTTTGCCCTCGGAATGTCTACAGGCCGTGTCTAGTAGAGTCTTGTTTATCGGTGTGTTTTGCACCACATCTATAAACAGGAGGCTACAGGGCATTTAGGGTGTTACCTTTCTTTGGAATCTCAGATCGTGCGATAGAGCTGTGCTATTAGGATGATTCCGGTCTGATTCGTTAATTGTGTTTGCAGTAACACTTCCGAAGAAGGCTATGACTGCCCAGAAGGACAAAGTGATGGTCGGAGAGACCAGTCGGGCGCAGCGAGCTACCCGGGCTCGTGTTTATGATTTGCCTGAGATTGCGCCCCATTCAGAGGGATCCGCCACACCACCACCAGTAGAGCCTGGAGCAGGTTCATCAGTAGCTCCAGAGGCCCGAGTACCCACACCCGAGACTCCAGCTCCCCAGCCAGGGGCGGATGATAGGGCACTGAGGGAGGCTGTGCAGTTATTGACTACATTGGTAGCGGGGCAGGCTCGCAGACGCGGGCGGAGGGATGACGATGATGATGACGGGCGTGACAGCCTGAAGGTTCGAGAGTTTTTATTATGTGGCCCTCCAGAGTTTTTCGGGTCTAAGCCTGACGAGGACCCCCATGACTTCATTCGGGGGATGCAGCGCTCACTAGATTTGGTCAGGGCTTCAAAAACCGAGTCTGTTGAGTTGTCCTCGCACAGACTACGGGATGTTGCTGCTAACTGGTATGAGTCCTGGGAGTTGTCCAGAGGTGAAAGTGCTCCCCCAGCTGTATGGGATGAGTTTGTAGCCGCCTTTCTCAGCCACTTTTTGCCCCCAGAGTTGCGGCGGGTGAGAGTTGACAAATTTTTACTTCTAAGGCAGGATGGCAGGAGTGTCCGAGAGTACAGTTTAGAGTTTGATTCTCTTGCCAGATATGCACCTGTCATTGTGGCGGATATGGCCGATAGGATGCATCGGTACGTAATGGGTTTGGACGATTATCTGGTTGACGGTTGCCTGGCGATGGCATCCCAGCCCGGAATGGATATTGCCCGGGTACAAGCATATGCCCTGGGAATGGAAGATAGACGCAGAAGGCGCCAGTCTGAGGGAGATTACGACCGGGGCCGCCCTAAGAGGGCCAGGTCAGTTGGTTATGTTAGGGAGCCTCGAAGCGGCCAGCCTCGATAGTATGCTAGACAGTTTTCCCAGCCAGCATGGGATACCCCTTCACAGAGTTCGGGCAGGAGGTCTGGTGACACATGGTATTCCGGGGCAGGTCAGAGCTCCAGAGTCTTCAGTTCACGAGCGGATGGAGGTTCCGGCCGGTCAAGGCCACCCAGACCCCGGTGTCCTTATTGCAGGAGACGCCATTCTAGAGAATGTCATCAGGCTACAGATGTTTGTTTTTCTTTCGGCCATCAAGGCCACGTTATGAGAGAGTGTCCGTACAGGACCAGCTCGGGTGGTGCAGCCCAGCTCAGGGGGTCAGTTGCTGATTTACCTTCCGTAGCGACGCGCCCTACGGGGCAGAGTGTGCCGAGACTATCGGGCCGCGGTAGAGATCGTGGCGGAGTTTCCGGTTCTAGCGGTCCTTGGAAACACTTATATGCTTCGGCTAGCCGGCAGGGCCCAGAGGCGCCACCAGATGCGTTTACAGGTATGTTGTCCACTTTTTCTGAATATATATATGTATATGCACTCATGCATTAGTAGGTCCAGATTTTATTTCATCGCGTGTTCCTCCCCGATTGCTAGTAAAAAAAAAAAGAAAAAAACTGGGATGAGGCCCAAATTGACAGAAAACGTCTGAGGTAATGATATATGAAGATAAAAAGTGAGAGTCGAAAAGTTGAAAAGGCTAACGCAGTAATTTCATAATCGGAAAAATAAAGGGGCCCTCTCTATATCAGGGCGGGACCCGCTACGAGAACCTTCCAAAAATTGCCAAGACCCCGACTTGTCCTAAAGTATGTAACCAAGGTCGTGCGGGGCGATCAACGCAACTATACCGGCATTAACGCGTCTAAATGTACTAAAGTTCCGAGGTTAAGCGTGCTGGGGCCAGAGCAATTCTGGGATGGGTGACCCCCTGGGAAGTGTACAAAGTTTTTTTTTTTAAACGTAGAAATAAGAGACCAATGGAAAGTCTGGGGTAACCTAAATAAATCAGGATGTACCAAAGAGTTAGAAACCCTAAATAGGTCGGGTAGGCTAAGGCGAACTCGGCCGCCGAACAAAAGGGAAGTGCGACGCAGTTCTGGAATCAGAGTAAATTTAAATGGCGTTGAGAATGTATTGTAAGGGAAATGGTAATAAATGTGTATGTGTGCAGACCACATCCCAATTACGACGGTTTTAATTGACCGGTGGGCCCCAGCAGTCGGTATTACAGTATATGTAAACTTTGACTGAACGGAACCTGAAAGATAAAGCGAAATATGTGATGTAACTGTTATAAGTAGACTAATGTCTGCTTCACCACTAGTTAAAGCCGGAAATTCTTAGCGTAATGATATTCGAGAATAGAACTGAGGCGAGTGTGTAAAAAGAGATAGTAATTGTGACGTTTGGTAGAATTCTGAAGGAAATGAGGAGAACTCCCCTGAAATGCTTGTAAAACCCTATAAGACTAATTTAACATTCGAGGACGAATGTTCTAAAGGGGGGAGGATGTTATATCCCGTGTTTTCACACGCTTGGAAAAATTTGAGATATCTTTGATTTGTGAGAAATAAGGTCAAAAATTTAATTTTTACTTGACATAGGAGTTGTGCATAAAAGAATGTCGATGCGGGAGTGTCGTACAAGGCTAAGGGCAAATTTGAGATTTTGGAAATTTGTTTCGGGAATTACAAAACGAGATTTGTTTTACGAATTGGGCTCAACAAAATTGAGAGAAAATTGAGGCCCAAGACCACAAAGTGGCCGGCCATAGCCCACAAATAGCAAGCCCATGAATTAAATTGGTCATGTGATGATCATGTGACTAGTTAATTAAGGGAGCATGCTATATAGTCAACTTCATCCTTAGAACATTCAAGAAAGAAGCAAAACAAGAAATTGAGAGCAAAAAAATAAGGGCCTATTCGGCTTGGCCATAGAAATTTCACCCTTGGAAATCTTGCTCCTAAAATTTTTCTCTTGGTGAATTTATACTAAGTTGAGGTCCCTTTATAACTTGGTGCAATTGTTTGGAAAGAAAGAGCACTTGTTTGTTCAATATGACAACTTATTCAAGTGAAGAAGATTGAAGAAAAAGGTAAGAATTCATTCTATGTTGTTATGTTATGAAGGTTTGTTTGTGTTGTAGTATATAGAAATGAGTTGAAAGTATGGAAAAATTGAAGTTTGCAAAGTGGGTTTGGGATGTAGAGTGTGGCCGTGTGGGTGAGTGATTGTATAGTTGTGATTAGTTGAATTTTAGGTTGCATTCTAGTTGTGTGTAGGATGGAATGCATATTGGAAATGAAAGTTGAATAAATTTGATGGAAGATGGAAAAATTGAATATGGCCGTGTGGTTTAGGCATTGAAATGGGAATGAATTAATTTTGTTTAACATGTTAGTTGTGTTGTGGTGATGCTTGCAATGTAAATGAAGATAATACGAAATGAGTTTGCATTGAAATGGAAAGTAGAAGTTTATGTCGTTTTATGATGATTTTATGACATTATGAAAATGGAGTTGTTAAGGATACAAATTATGATGATCATTGATGGATTTGGAAGATGGAAACATGTTATGGATATGTATGCCAAAGATTAAAAGTTTTGGATGAAATACGATCTTGGTGGAAAATTGTATATCTTGTATATTGTGTGAATATTATGTGAAAACTATTTGAACTGCTTCTAACCTATATGGTGATGATCTTGATTAACGATGAACATGAAAATATTGAGTTTAGTTTGGAAGTGTGAAGTCGGAATGGACGTTATTGCATTATGTCGGAAAATAGAACTAGTGGCCTTATATTGTGCTATATTGTAATAATTGTTGACTTTGTTGAGGTTGTTGGGTTGTTGTTGCTACTATTTGAGCCGAGATGATTCTCGGGGGTGCTATATTTATAGGGGAGGTGCTGCCGAAATTTCGGTAGCCAAAAATGAAGTTAAGCGAATTTTAAGCTTTGAAATCCCTAATTGGTAACTTTGACCATTTGCAGATTTTGGACGAAACGGAACTTAAGTTTTGGGCAAGCGTAAATCGTATAAAAGGTATGTAAGGCTACCTATTTCTTCCTTTGGCATGTCTTAGTATGCTAGGTCGATATCGGAACCCCGGGAGCAATTCTGCTCCACGAAATCCGAATTAGAAAACGACTACTATTCATTCAATTCTATTGAAGCCTAATGACCCTATTTTGGCTAGAAAGTAACCAAATGTCCGAAACTTGTGCGAACGTAGTCAGATCACTCCGAAACCTTTATGTATGATTCCATAGACCTCAAATGTCCGTAAATCATGTCCGCCACCTCGACTTGACCCGAGGTGGGCCCGCTAAGTCCGAAACCCCTCTGTCAGCCCTATAAGGTTTATTTTGACATAATGTTGGGAAAAGGCTTTCACTTATGAATTTGACCTCTATAAAATAATGTTTGGGTCGCCACGATATTTTAAACTATATTTTAAACCACAACGACCATTTTAGAAATATTTTGTGAAATGAACCCGATTTGGTTAATTATCAGAATTACTTCGACCACTGGGTCAACTTATGATTTTATTAACTTTATAAAAGTATTTCGACATTTTAAATTACAGTTTTGAAATATAAACATAACCTTGGGAGAACTTTCGTGAAGCAAACCCCGTAATGACCACTTGCTCAGTTTAGTTAGACTAACGGGCCGACGTATAACCATATTGGGCCCTATAACTATACCGATCCATAAAAATTGAATTAGCCGTCCATGATTCAATTCGTGCCCATTATTTTGATACCGTTCATAGGTCCTCGGGCCGGTTATCGATCACGCGAATTATGACAAGTCGACCATATGCTCTTTTTGCTGACGTGAGTATCCGAGTATAAGCATTTCGATACAAGCGCCCCGCTAGGGCGATTCTGATATAAGTATTCAGATATGACTATTTTGATCGAATCATCCGTTATGAATATTCCGATAGTATGTTCACTCACTCTCGCAAGTCTTATGAAACGCTTGGATATGTAAAATGACTCCACACGTTCTGTTTTGATACGTTCGTAACGATTTTGTGGTCAACGTGTCCGTGAATATCACGTATCAATTCTGATCGTTCCGAAATACGTCTGAAATCCTCAAATGTCAATATGTGCTCACATCTATCGAGTCTGAAAGTGTGTGTATCTGATCTCTCACTAATCCGCTTATGTAAGCTATGCTGTCGTGCGCTACCTTCCTATGTTGCCTATGATGTTCTGAAATAAAACCGTGAGGGGTGGTCTGGGCTGAGCTCGATCCCCAAAGCGGATAGTATCTGCACTGTGTGATTCGATACCAGGAAAACGCGTTGGGAGTGTACTGGGCGGAGCTCGAGCTCCCGAGACTGATCCGTGACCCGTGTACTGGGCAGAGCTCGAGCGGGAAAAACGGCAGTTTCTGCATGGGATGACCACTGTACTGGGCCGAGCTCGAGGTGGCATACCCTTTGTAGACGCGTACTTTGATATGATATGATTTGCTATGATCTGATACGATATAATTGTGTATGGTGTGACCACTGTACTGGGCTGAGCTCGAGGTGGTACACTCTCTGTAAACATCCTATGATTCTCAGGTTGCAATATCTGATTCGATACGCTACGGCGTTCTGATGCGACTCTATTGTGCACTATGTGTGATCTGTGTCTGGAAAGTAAGTTTTGATATCCTGTTCGTCCTGTATTCCAATCGGCATACCATATTGTCTGAGCACTCGGTAAGTTCCGTATTCCTTTTGATATATGGCGTTATCTTAGCATTCTGTATGTCCTGCCTTCCGTCTGACACATGAATCAGGTAGACATAAGTTGCGTCTGAGAACTCTATACCCTTGGTAACCCGTCTGGCAGATTATAGCGGTTTATATGATATGTGACGATCTGTATGACCTTGACCTGGGAAGTGAGTGACTTTGATATTCCGGACTAATTACTTATTCTTGTACCGCTTATTTCGATTATAGTTCTGATTTCTGTATTCCATGCTTTACATACTCAGTACATATTTCGTACTGACCCCCTTCCTTCGGGGGCTGCGTTTCATGCCCGCAGGTACAGGAGCTTACAGTGGTGATCCGCTAGCCTAGGGTACACGGTCTGCTATTTCGAGTGCTCCTTTGATCCGGAGCCCATACTTTTGGTACAGAACTCTTGTTGAATATGGTTTCGTGTTTATGATTTCTGTTGGGTACGGCGGGGCCCTGTCCCGTCATATGATTCTGTTGTCTGTATTAGAGGCCTGTAGTCATGCTTGTGGGTCATGGGTCGTGTTTGGTCAGCGATGTTTGTTTGATTTGTGCCAGTCTGTTCCTTCGCTACGTTAATATGGTTGACCTATGTTTTATGACATAAATAATGGTTTAAACGATATGCTTATAATTTAGGACGCATAAGTAAGATTTGGTCGGTAAGTACGTATGAGTGTCCACGTCGGACACTAGTCGCGGCCTACGGGGTTGGGTCGTGACAGCTAGCCCACCCGGGCACCTCTTATCATACCTTTACATTTACATCTAGGTGAGCCACATACTAAATCGTACATTTCCATTCATCAATCATACTAGTCCCATTGGACAACAATACCTCTATATTATCATTGGCATCTATGCCCATATCAATTTACATAAGCCGACGAGGCTAACAAAATGAAATCCAAAATATAGGCAGACAAGGCCAAACACATCTAACCATATACACATGTCTACGAGCCTCTAAGGAGAGTATGTCATATCATATAGGCAGGACAGGACCCCGCTATGCCCATAAATATGTACACAAAATAATAAGTAACAAAAGCTATAGCTCCGAATGAAATGGAGCTCCGCTATGTAGTCCCTGAGAAATGTAGCTATGGATCCAGTCTATCTCCCTGGGCACCTGTGGGCATGACGCAGCGTCCACAAACAAAAGGACGTTAGTACGAAGAATGTATTGAGTATGTAAAGCATGATCAATATCAACATAGAAGCATAATACACAACATAAGAAGAGGCATAAGATGGGAGATAATCGTATCATCGTCATAAGCACTTACTTGCTTCTCATGGGGACCTTCCATTTCTAGCACGTATTTGTGTACATACATCCATATCCGTATCCGTACTCATTTACATTGCATCCATAATCATATTCATATACATAGTCTTATTCACATTCGTATTCATACTCATATCTATATCATATACATAACCATATCATAAACATAGCATTTACATAGCATGCCCGACCACGGAGGTTCGGTGTTTCACGTACCCGACCATGGCTAGGCTTGGTTATCATACATACTTGGCCAACCAAGACTCAAGGTTACACATACCTAGCCCTACCAAGGCTTCAGGGTTATCCGTACCATCTGCAGAGGTGTGCGCGCGTTACATAATTATATACATATTCTACCCAGCCTTATAAGCTCGGGGTTCCATAATAGTCATACATCGATACATATACATAATAGCTCATAAGAATCTTTACTATTATCATCACTATCATTATCGTCATCATTATCATCATCACTATTACTATCATCGTCGTTCATTACATCTATCCTTATAGGATTACTCGTCATATGAGGAACTTAGTACAATCGTAACATATCGAGAATCATAAGCTTAATAGCATTTGAAGATAGAGTCATTTGGAGGACATCATAGACTTATAAAAGATTTAGAATATTGGCCAAAGAACCATGCCTTCTGAAAGAAGGGTTAGCCTTACATACCTTTCAGTTCAACTATTCTACACTTGCACGTTCTCCTCCAACGCTCACGTTCTACCTTCATTAAAGTTATACTATCATTAGGAAAACGATAGCTAGCACACTCGATTAAGACTTAGAGAAAATCGGACAGCATCTCCTTTATTTATACGACATTCCTCCATATCGGATATCAACTCCCAAACGTCAATAACACATTCACAATATCATAACAATAGTCTCTATTCATCCACATTATCCATACCTCTCAATTCACTTCCAATTGTCCATATCCATGGTCATAACACACATTTACATTAATTCATATACAATGTCTATCTCACGTTCTTAACATCATTTATAACACATTCATATCACAACACATCAAGAATCATAACTCAATTCAAGCTATTACTCAAAATGGCACTATTCCACATTCATGACCTATTTTTCCATATCCCTCTACAATCCAAGTATTTCAACTTTCAAATACTTTAAAAATATGGAAATACCATAAATCTTACCTTAGATGTTGTAGGAACAAGCTTGGGGTGGAAATACTTCACTTGAGCCAAAACCCTAGTTCATCTCCAATGAGATTTCTTGACTTGGATGATCCTCAATGGGTTTTCTTACACTTGATTCACTTAGTTTATGTTGTTGATCACTATTACCTCTTGAATTCTTATGGAATAAATGTAGAGGGATGTTTTAGAGAGAAGGGGTGGGATATGGAAATGATATGAAATGAAACTTGGATCCCTTATTTAATGAACCAATCTGTCCCCGACCAGGTATACGGACCAACATACGGTTCGTACATTTTATACGGCCATATGTTTGGCCCAGCAAAGTATGTCGTTCTGGGCTGATTATACGGTCCAACATACGGACCGTATGTTTTATACGGCCAGTATGTTTGGTCGTATAACCCCCAGTTTTCCGAGGTTCGTTTTCGTCGACTCGTTTGATCTCTAATCCTTATGGAACCTTCTTAACACTTGTTTAACACCTCACTACCAATCTAAGGGACGTTATCACTCTTCTCCAAGACATCCTTAAATCCTCGTTAAATCGTTACTCGTAATTCCTTTCCGTTACCTATCGTATGCCTTGCTTTCTCTTGGCAACTTTCTTCCCCTATCTCGAACATCTTTGAAATCTTATCTAGAGTCATCGAATGTCATTTCTTACTTACCGAAATACCGTATACTTCGTGCTCTTCACTAGTCTATTCACTTGTGCATCAACGGAAAAATTTTCGAGGTGTAACAAGATGCAAGGCTGCGGGGTCCCGTCGACGCCACACATCGACGGTCCGTCGAGCATGTCGACGACCCGTCTGACGATGACTGGTGTCCTGCAGATTTTTTTGATTCAATTCAAATTGCGTCGATTCGATTTGCTCAACTTTTAACTCTACAACTTGCCAGGAATATCTGTTGGTACCCTTATACACGGGGTAAGACATTTTCTACCTCCAACTTGGGCTCGAGTCTCTATTCCAAGGGCATACCTAACTAGGAAACAATAGGTTCTACCACTACGAACATGAGGAGTGTAACATTCTCTCTCCCCTTAGGAACATTCATCCTAGAATGTTTAAACAATCCTAGGTTATAAAAATTTCGACATAGTTTCTCCTGTACTTATACCAATCCACCCTACACGCAACAACCGAAAATAATGCCACAGAGGGCAACATACTATACGGAGAAGAGCCTAAAATACCCTCGAACTATTAGAATTAGTGCAAAAATACCCTCCATCCACCTTTGAGCTCCCAAATACCCCTATCATCCACCTTTGAGCCCCCAAATACCCCTGTCATCCACCTATGGGGTCTAATATACCCTTATTTCTAACAGTCCCATTTTGACACTCAATTTTGTCTATCCTTTCATCCAATTTACATCATTAAGCTTCTATTTATTAGATTATTAATTGTATTTTTTTATCACAACTTGTAGTCAAATTTCTTGATGATCTCTATTACTATTATTACTTTTATCATTACTAGTACAACTACTACTACTATTATTATTATTATTATTATTATTATTATTATTATTAATCTTGAACTTGGACGGTTTTTTCAAACAGATTCGGGTCCAAACTTCTGTCATTTTGTTCTTGGCATATTAGATGAAAAGAGGAAAGTTTCGATTTCGCAATTAAGGCGGATATTAAGCTATGATTTTTATGATTACTGGTAAGAAATTAAGGTGAATGAATTAAGGAAATAAAGTTGAATGGAAAAGAGAAGAAAAGAGAAAATCAAATTAGAATAAATGAAAGAATATAAAAGGCACAAAGAAAGGGATTTTGTAGCCGTGGAATTTCGATGAGAATTGGGGAATGTTTGATTTTAACGAAATATAGAGATGACGAGGTCTTAGGAATTTTGAGTAAATAACAATGAGTTATGGATATTTGGTTTTGGGGGTAACCTGATGCCTTTAGGGATTTTTAGTTGGAAAGGGATTATGGGCTGGGTAGAAACTTTAGGAAATGGGTGAAAAAATTTATTTGTTTACTTGGGGAATATAGTAATTTCAAATAGATTTTCTCGATTTTCATAATGATAATAAAAGTAGAGGGACAAAATATTATGGTAAATAATTTTATCACTTGTAATAGTAAATTAATCATAGAAGCATAACAACAACTATAAGTGTGACGCTAATACAAAAAATATTTTTAAATAAATATTTATAGAGATACGAATAGGATTAACACTGCAATTAAGCCATAAGGAGAATAAATGCATGAGTGATTTTTTTTTAGTAAAACAAAAAGGTAGTAGTAGTAGTAGTAGTAACAATAATAATAATAATAATAATAATAATAATAATAATAATAATAATAATAATAATAATAATAATAATAATAATAATAGTAATAGAGATCATCAAGAAATTTAACTAAAGGTTGTGATAAAAAAAATATAATTAATATTCTAATAAAATAGAAGCTCAATGTAAATTGGACGAAAGGATGGACAAAATTGGGCGTCAACATGGGACTGTTAGAAATAAGGGTATATTAGACCCCATAGGTGGATGTCAGGGGTATTTGGGGGCTCAAAGGTGAATGACAGGGGTATTTGGGGGCTCAAAGGTGGATGAAGGGTATTTTTACACCAATTCTAATAGTTCGAGGGTATTTTAGGCCCTTTTCCTCATACTATAACAAACAATGCCATGGCCTAACACGACCAATCACGACAACTGAAATGAAATAATACCTGGGGGCGATAATGCCTCAGACTAAACCTCCTGTACTGCTGGGAACAAATGCGGATACTCCGTCTTCATTGCCTCTTCCGCTTCCCAAGTCACTTCCTAAACATTCTTACTCCCCCACAAGACTTTAACCGAAGCTACATCCTTGGTCCGCAACTGACGAACCTGTCTGTCTATTATAGCCACCGGAACTTCCTTGTATGATAACTCCTCGGTCACCTGGATGTCATTCACTGGTATCACTCCTGAAGGATCTCCAATACACTTACGAAGCATTGATACATGAAATACTGGATGTACCGATTATAACTTAGAAGGCAATTCTAGCTCATATGCCACTGTACCCACTATACGAATGATCTTATATGGACCAATATATCGAGGGCTCAACTTACCCTTCTTACTAAAACTCATCACTCGCTTCATAGGCGAAACATTCAGGAACACCCAGTCACCCCTCTCGAACTCTAGCTTACGTCGCCAATTATCCGCATAGGATTTTTGTCGGCTCTAAACTGTTAGCAATATTTCTCTAATCACTTTTACCTTATCAACCGCTTGCTGAATTAAGTCTGGGCCTAATAACTTATTCTCCCTGACATCGAACCACCCTATGGGCGATCTGCATCTCCACCCATATAAGGCCTCATAAGGAGCCATCTGAATACTGGAATGGTAACTATTGTTATATGCAAACTCGATAAGAGGCAAATTATCATCCCAACAGCCTGGAAAGTCAAGTACACAAGCTCTAAGCATATCCTCAAGGGTTTTTATGGTACGCTCCGCCTGTCCATCTGTCTAGGGGTGAAACACCGTACTAAGACTCGCCTGAGTCCCCAGTCCCTGCTGAAAAGATTTCCAAAATTTAGCTGTGAACTGTGCTCCCCTATCTGAAATAATGGCTGAAGGAACACCATTAAGTCGTACAAACTCCTTAAGGTAAAGCTTTGCATAATCCTCGGCTGCATAAGTAGTTCTGACAGGTAGAAAGTGAGCTGACTTTGTAAGCCTATCAACTATGACCCATATCGAATCACACTTCCGCTGAGTACGCGGTAACCCTTTGATAAAGTCCATATTAATTACCTCCCACTTCCATGTCGGAATCTCCATAGTCTGCAATAGACCTCTAGGTTTCTGGTGCTCTATTTTGACCTGCTGACAATTTGAACACTGGGCGACAAATTTTGCTACATCTCTTTTCATGCCATTCCACCAATAAACATCCTTGAGATCATGGTACATCTTTATTGATCCTGGATGAATAGAATAGCAGGAGTAATGTGCCTCTCCCATAACCTGCTGACAGAGTCCTACAACACCAGGGACACACAATCTACCACGATACCTGAGTACTCCATCGCCTGTGATCGCAAAGGGTGTCTTTTCCTTCTGAGGGGTTGTATTTCGGTAATAAACTAGAACATGATCCTCATACTGATGCTCCTTTGTCTCTACTACCTAGGATGATATCGCTGTGTCTTGAACAGTAACTCCTACATCGCCTGAATCTAGCAATCGAACTCCGAGGCTAGCCAATCGATGAACCTCACGGACCATTTCTCTTCTCTTTGGAGACACGTCAGACAAGATACCCATAGATTTATGACTGAGGGCATCGGCTACTACATTAGCCTTCCCGGGATGATATAGAATATCCACATCATAATCTTTTAACCTCTCCAACCATCGCCTCTGATGCAAGTTCAATTGCTTCTGCGTAAAAATGTACTGAAGACTCTTATAATCAGTATAGATATCAACATGGACACCGTATACGCAGTTCCTCCATATCTTCAGGGCATGAATCTGTTATATCCCGTATTTTGTACATTCGGATATTTCAAGACAATCGCGATAAGTTAAGAGCAAGGCTATATTTTGATCTTGTTTAACATACAAGTTGCTTATGAAAATTATTTATGTGGGAAATACTAAGAAAGGCTAAGGGTAGAAATGGAAATTCACAAAGTGGTTCATGGTAATATTGAGGAAGGTTGGGAGCAAGAAGGACATTTCACAAAAATTCAAGATTGTTCAAGAACATACCACCATGGCCGTGTGGTGTGGGTGGGTCCCACCCATGGCCATGTGTCCATATTATCACTTGAAGTGCCTAAGTATATATATGGAAAGTGATGACTAAATAAGGGCAATTCATCATTTTAACTCTAGAACCTTGGAGAAAAAAAAAAGGAAAGAGAAAGGCATTCGGCCATGGCTCCCAAAATTGAGCCATGGAAAATTGATGAAGAAAAATTATTTTCTCCTAGTATTCCAACTAATTTGAAGGCCCTAATTAACATGGAGTGGTTGTTGGAGCAATAAAACCATTCATTCTTGCAAGGCACAACTCTAGCCAAGTTGAAGAGCTAAGTGGAAAAGGTAAGGTTTAATCCTCTTTTATATGTTATGGATGATTTATGCATGTCGTTGGGTGTAGAAATAAATGAAATTCTTGAAACAAGGTGTGTTGATGTTGTAGCTGTGAGTGGGCTATTTTGTGTAGAAGGAATGAATTAAATTTACTTAGTATCTTGGTTGTTGTGTTGTGGATTCTATGATGTTAAATGAGGATTTAATGGCTTGAAATGAAGTGGAAATCGTTTGTGGATTATTAAAGAAGTTAATGTGATATTAGTATGATTCCTTATATTTGTATGAATGAATTTGTTAATGTGTGGGTTGTGGATATAACTCATGAATTTGGAAGCAAGAGATGTGTTTGGAAGATTGTAAGTTGGGTTGTTGTGATTGTATTGAATATAAGAAAAATGTCGTTGGATTATGTAAAAGAAGTTACTAACGTTAGGATGTATTTTGGATTAATTGATGAAGTTGTTAGTATGTAGATTGTTGGTGTAGTTCAAGAACTTGGAAGAGAAGAAATGTGTTGTTATTGTTCTTGTTGAATTTGGAAGGTTTCAGGTGAAGTGGTATGTTGGTTGGGTTGTTTGAACATTATGTGAATTGTTTGAAAGTTCTCGAACCATGTTAGAATATATTTTGGATTAAATTGAATATAAACGAAATGCCGTCGAGTTGTGTGACAAGGGTCGTTAATGTTAGAATGCGTCTTGAATTGAGTATTGATGTTGTTGGCCGAGTTAAATTCTCGGATTGTTGATTGATAATTTGGCCGAGTTGGATTCTCGGGGATGTTGTATTTACAGGGGAAATAGATTGTAAACGAATTCATTTGAAGGATTAAGACAAGTATATGACGACAAATCTATTGATTGTGTAAATCTTCTTGAATGTAGATTAGCGATAGCAAGTTTGGACAATTAAGCGTAACTAATAGGACGCGGAGCAGGTATGTAAGGCTTACCCTTTCTTTCTTTTGGCATGATCTTTGTGAAACCAACATGACAAAGTATATGTATGATTTCAAAGAAATTCCTATTCTTAGAGCCACTACGATGGCTAATATTCTTGACTTTCATAAGCTATTTCATATGGTTTTGATGCGTATCTATGATGTCCGAAGATCTATTTGATATGTTTCCGAATGGCATTCGAAAGATAATTGATATGACTAAAGTCTTGATTTTCAAATGCTAGCACGTTCGATTATTCCATTGAGTCTTTGATATATTTTGATACGTACATATGGTTCCAAAGGCTCTATTTGATTTGATCCATAACGATATCTGAAAGGTACTTGATATGATTGTTGCTTTGATTTTCCAAAAATGGCTTCTGAAACGTTCGTAGAAGGTTCTGTACTAAAACGTCCATAACTTTTTCATACTAACTCGGATTGACTTGAAACGTGTTTATGATCCTGAAGTGTCGATTTATGTACGTACTCATCGAGTCTTGAAATTTGTTTTATATGCATATGGTTTCTCACTACTCTGCTCGTGCATGCCTCAATGCATCTTTCACCGAGTCCCGGGCCGGGTATGTTATCGTGCGCACTCTATTGCATTGTTCACCGAGTCCCTCATTAGAGGGCCGGGTACGGTATACGTATATGATGATATGATGAGATGATGATATGTTATGGTGGCCAGGAGGGTATATGATGATTTGATTCACCGAGTCCCTCACTAAAGGGCCGGGTACGGTATGTATATGATGTATGATGTTCACATGCATGACTTTATCCACCGAGTCCCTTAATGGGCCGGGTACGGCATGACTTCATTCACCGAGTCCCTCACTAGAGGGCCGGGTACGGTATATATATATATGTATAGAATGTTAGTTTTGTAAGCGGCTCCATCAGCCGATGTGTCATTCTGTGTTATGTGATAAGTTCCATATGATTACAGATTTTGTTTGATTTGAGAATAACGAAAAGAATATTTCTGAAAGCTCTTATTATGTATTTCATTTAATTTAAGTTAGAAGTCCGAGCGAGTATGTGTGTAATAAGAGTCAGCGGGTTCGCTCGGCTCCGAATATGGGGTCGGGTGCCCATCACACCCTCGTAAGATTAGGGTGTGACAGAATCACTGCCGCTAACTCAAGGTCATAGGTTGGAAAATTCTCCTCGTGCTTCTTCAACTATCTAGAAGCATAAGTGACAACCTTACCGTGCTGCATCAACACACAGCCCAATCCAACACCTGAGGCATCACAATATACCACATACCCATCTGCTCCTTCTGGAAGAGTCAAAACTGGTGCTGAAGTTAGCTTATCCTTCAACGTCTGAAACTCTGTTCACAAGCATCTTTCCACTAGAACTTAGCTGAATTTTGAGTTAATTTAGTCAATGGGGCTGAAAGAGAGGAAAATCCTTCTACAAACCTCCTATAATAACATGCCAAGCCCAAGAAACTACGTATCTCCATTGGTGTCGTGGGCCTTGGACAATTCTTCACAGCCTCAATCTTCTGGGCATCCACTCTAACGCCTTCCTCTGAAATAATGTGACCCAGAAAAGCCACAGAGTTCAACCAAAACTCACACTTAGAAAACTTGGCATACCACTCTTTACCTCGAAGAATTCCAAGCACTATCCTTAGATGTTCTGCATGATCGGCCTCTGAAAGGGCCTGAATACACGATTCATCAGATCCATGAATACAACTGGGGCATTTGTTAGCCCGAACGACATAACACGAAACTCATAGTGGCCATATCTAGTCTGGAATGCCGTCTTCGGAATGTCCTCTTCTTTGACCCTGACCTGGTGATATCCTGATCTCAAGTCAATCTTCGAGAAATATTTAGCGCCTTGCAACTGATCGAACAAATCATCGATCCTCGGGAGCGGATACTTATTATTTACAGTCACCTTATTCAATTGTCTGTAATCAATACATATTCGCAAAGAGCCATCCTTCTTTCTTACAAATAGTACCGGCGCTCCCCACGGCGATGTACTAAGCCTGATAAAGCCCTTCTCGAGCAAATCTTTCAACTGTTCCTTCAACTTTTTCAACTCCGCAGGTGCAATCCTATAAGGAGGGATAGATATTGGCTGAGTGTCTGGCAATAGGTCAATAACAAAATCAATCTCCCTCTCTGGGGGAATGCCTAGAAGCTCATCTGGAAACACTTATGGAAACTCATTAACTACAGGAATAGACTGAAGAGTCGGCGACTCTGCTTGCATATCTTGAACTCGAACTAGGTGAAAAATATACCCTTTTCTGACCATCTTCTCTGCCTTAAGGTAGGAAATAAACCTACCTCTAGGAGAAATAGCATTGCGCTTCCACTCTAGGACTGGCTCGCCTGGAAACTGGAATCAAACCATCTTTTCTCTACAATCAACATTAGCATAACAAGAAGCTAACCAGTCCATGCCCATGATAACATCAAAATCAATCATATCTACCTCAATTAGATCTGCTACGGTATGGCGGTCACAAACTATAACAACGCAGTCTCGGTATACTCGCCTAGCTTTAACCGGATCACCAACTAGCGTAGACACCTCAAAAGGTTTAATCAACTCGGGATCTATCCCAAACTTGCCGACAACAAAGGGCGCAACATGTGATAAAGTGGAACCTGGGTCAATCAGTGCATAAACATCGTGGGAGGAAACTGATAATATACCTGTAACAACATCAGGAGACGTCTCACGGTCCTGTCTACCAGTCAATGCATACACGCGATGCTGAGGACTGCTCGAGCTGGATGCTTCACTCCTCCCCCTACCTCGCCCTACTGGCGTCTAAACAACTTGCCCTGGAGGGTGCACTGCAGAAGAAGAGCCGACCACAGACCCTGTAGGCTGAACCATACCCGTACCAACCCCCATCGAGCACTCCTTCATCCTGTGGCCTGACTGCCCACAAGTATAGCAACCATCTGAGCCCAACCGACACTGGCCTGCATGTAACTTGCCACAGTTGGCACATCATGGCAAAGGGGGCCTTATCTGGCCATACTATGGTCGGTACTGAGAACCTGACGCTCTAGAACTCTGGCCTGCTCCGGAATAAGAAGACTGGTCAAATCTCGGGCCTAGAAACTGCTGAGGTGCACTCCCTGCTGACTGATAAGAATACCTGGGATGCTGCTGTCTCTGTCCTCCCCTGAACTCGCTAACCATATCAAAATATCTAGCCCTCTTACCATGGCTCTGATCACGCTCGCGCTCTGTCCGCCGTTGGCGTTTACGATCATCCAACTTCTGTGCATACGCCTGTATACGGGAGATATCCTTGCCTGGCTGTAATGCAACACTCATATATCAAATGTGGCCCTAGCCTAGCCATGAAGCGATGAACTCTATCCTCCATCTCAACCACCATAGATGGTGAAAACAACATGGTTAGCGGAAGATGTTAGAATTGAAAATTAGAAAGGGGGAAGGATTGATTCTTGAGAAAGAAGAACACAAGTTCAAGTATTTGATACTTAAAACGTTGTTTAATAGTGAAAGAAGGGGGTGAATCAATTAAGAAGAAGAAGAAATGGAGGGAGGGAACTCAAACAAGGAATCTTACTATCGAAGAATCCGAGTTGCGGTTCAAAGTAGAACAAAAAGGGCATAACCCAAAAAAGAACCTCAAGGGTATCCACAAGCACAAGGCTAATATTATTAATATTCAAACTTCGTTACAATGAAAGAGAAATCACCCCTTTATATAGGAGAAATGGTGGCTGCCACCCTAAAGAAAATAAAGTTGGTCAAACTAAATTAATTAAGGTGCAATTTCCAAGCTCTATAGAAGACCACCAATTCTTTGTTCCAAAGTGCATAGAAGACCACCAAACATTTGTTCCAGTGTGCATAGAAGACCACCAAACATTTGTTCCAATGTGCATAGAAGACCACCAACACTTTGTTCAATAAAAACATTAAATGTAGTCAACATAGCATTAAATGATCTTTTAGAAACATAAGTATGGGCTGCTGAACTTGTTCCTTCTTTGGGCATGTTTTGGGCCATAATCCAACTCATCTTGGTCTTCAATTTGGGCCTTCAATTAGTATTAAGACTTTCCCAAAAGATCTACTTTGGGCTGGAGCTATTCCTCCATTACAAGACATGTTTTCATTACCAAATGAAGCCCATTAAATCATCTTGATATTTTTTAGTCTTCAACAAAAATTAAGCTTCCTTGGTTGCTATCATTCTCCCCCTCATATAGAAGATTCGTCCCGAATCTTGGTGGTGACCTTTTTTGCTCCTTAATGCATTTGAGCCTCTATAGTTGCTATCATTCTCCCCCTCTTAAAGAAGATTCGTCCTGGAATCTTGACATTGACCTTCAACCAACATGATGATCACAATAAGTAGGGAAAAAACAAAGGAAACAAAACAAGCATTTGGTAAAAACAACACAAGGTAGTGACCATGCAACCACTTAACCCACTTAGTTCTTTTATGCACAAACACCCCTTTTAAATATCCAAGCATTTCATCATCTAATAGAACAATGTAATTTCCAACACAAGAACTAAAAACACAATTTATAAGCTCTTTAAACAGTATAGGATCATTAGCCAGACCAAAAGCATATGAATACCAAGAAAACATACCATATTTGCTCTTTCTAAGAAACTTAACCTCACCATTCAATATACCATGGTCATGATATGGATCAAAAGTTATTTTCTTGTGAAGTGGCTTGGAATGAACCTGCAAATAAGGATGTAGAAAACAAGATAAAGATATTGTGAAGTTGAAAACATGTGAGCACTTGTCCTTTTCCACACTTGAGCTACTACATTCTGCACCTAGCTCAACTTTCTCAATATCTACGGCACCAAAAGCTTCATGTGTCTCAATGTCTTTATTGGAAACTTCATCACCTTTGCTTCCTTCATTGGAATCCCAAAGTGGACAAAAATGTACAGCAAACTCATGTTTAGTATCATCCCACAATGGGTTATCCCACACTTTAAAACCTTGACCCATGAGATTGTCTTCTTCAAGTGAGTTGTCATCATCCATTACACAAAGTTCATCCTCAATTTTCTGCATGAAAGGAGATAAAAGACTAAAACAAGAAAGAGTTAGTTGATTAACATATGAACAAGATTCATCCTCTCTCAAATTTTCTTGGATTTGTTCACTCAACTTATCTCGTCCCCCACTTTCACCACATTATGGCAGATTTCTCAATTGAGAAGAACCACATAAAAGGTTAGGTTCAGTCCCAATTTGAGTTATACCTTCGCTTAAAACTCTTGATTCATGAGATTGTGATACAAGTTCATTTTCATTTGCATCTACAAATAGATCATCGATAAGGTCATACCACATGATATCATCAGGCTCGACTTTGTCTTCTACTTGCAATTGTTTCCATGAATCATCATCCTTTGCTCCTTTCAAATCCCATTTGAAGCTAGATTCTTCCTTCAATTGTTGTTCTAACACTTCAATGGGTTCTTCTTCAATAACCTGCACATTTGGAGCACAAATACTAGAAAAAGAATGAGTTAATTGGTTAGAACTTGAACAAGAATCTTTCACACTTGTGCACTCAATTCTTTTAATCTCTTCTTTTTCCTCATCTCTCAAGTGCACTTGTTCACTCTCTATTTTACCTCTTGAGCTCACTTCACTCAATAATTGTTGTGATTGTTGTTGATGTTGTTTTTCTTGAATTTGGAAGTATAAATATTATTCAAGATCCTTTAATGAATGAAAGGAAAAGAAATCTTTTCATGTTCCTTGAACTCTAATTCATGTTTAAATGGTGGTTAATGTGTGTGAGGGGACAAACCCACATTAAACCTAGATTGTAACAAACCCTATATATGTATGTGATATTATGAATGTTTTCCTCTATAAGATATGTTTAATAATGATGGTTAAGGGTTGGTAATGATATTCTCATTGATGATTTAAGACATGGAAATCATTCGTAAAGAAGTTATACGTTTTCAAACATTGGTCGGAATAACTTATCCTTTCAATATGGCATAATGCTCCGTAATGATAATTTGACTACAAAGATGATTTCTTTTAGACAAGGTCATGCGTGTGTAGGGTCAAGCCCGCATCGAACCTTACACGAACTATACTACTTTGTGAAACTCGCTTTTCCCCATTATTGGATGATTGAACTTAAATCTTCTAAAGGTTAGACCTTCAACTTGTTTTGTTGTAAAATGGGTTTCTTAAACTTGAAATTTGAATAAGATATTTGAATAAGATTCTCAATCGGTGGTAACTTGAAATGCCTCTATTTGGGATGATGACTTGAGAAGTGAGGTTCAGCCCTAAGCCATAATTGATAATTTAGTAATATGACATTATTTGTATTTTTGTTTGTGTTTTTGTAACTGTATGGTAAAGTTGTGTTTGTCCAGAGGACGATTAGCCTCCGTGGTTTCCTAACCAGGAGTATCGATTGATTGATTAGTTTGCCTATGAGTGGCTTGCTTTCTATCTTGTTTCCTGTGAGTGGCTTGTAGTGATATAGAATTCGTAAGTGAAATTCTTGGCATGGTAAATGGTAAAGAGTTAAATTGATATGCCTTTCGTTGATCGATATGTGTAATGAACTTAAATGTTATTGACGGTATGACTGCTTTGAGACAATTGGTGAATCGGCTTCTATGCCATGGACTTTGTTGTTCTGTTTGCCTTGCTATTCGGGAGGAGGAGTAGCCACTATGGATCCTAGTGTATTAATTGCCTTGCCATTCGGGAGGAGGAGTGGCCACTCCCGGGTTCGCTACCTGGGGTGCATTAATGGCCTTGCTATTCGGGAGGAAGAGTAGCCACCGTGAATCTATATTTCGGTGTATTGTGCAGTGTGCCTAGCCATTCGGGAGGATGAGTGGTTACCGGGGATTTCATATCCCGGTGTGTTTATCCCTAGCCATTCGGGAGGATGAGTGGTCACCGAGACTTTATAATTCGGTGTGGTGAGTTGTGACAAGGGAACCCTACGGTTATTCCCTCGATGTGATTGATTCTTGGGCTTGTGTCAGTATGTAAAATATTTGTATATGTGTAATATTCGTAATCTCTCATGGAACCGTTGTTGACAATCATGATCAATTTTAAAGGCATAATTAAAAGTTGTAACTTAACAAAAGACTTCATAATCGATTTTTTTATAATTCTTATGGAGATACACATGTTGAATACTTGTTTCTATATTGATTAATGGATTTGTAAACTGTTTAACAAATGATATTGAGAATCACAAAGTGGAATGGCTGTTTTTATGCTATCTTTTTCAGAACTGATTTCTTTATATATTATTATATTTTATTTTCATAATACTTGTTGTCCCCGAGGCACTCACTGAGTACAAAAGTACTCAGGCATACCATTGTTGTTTTTGATGGTATGTTAGGTAACGAAGAAGAGCAGGTTCGTGATACTTTCGACGCTTAATAGGACTTGCTACTGCTGTGGATTTGGTGAGCCCACATCCTTGTTCGTGGGACACTTTCCGTTTCATTTATTATTCTAGATTTCCGGGCTGCGTCCCGAAGTTTGACGATTGTTATGTCTCTTAGAAGCTCCATAGATAGTTGTCAGAATTGTTGGTAGATTGTCAAAAGTCTCGTACGACTTAATGGGTGTTTGCCACGTTCATGGCCATTGCTTATAAAGACTTCCGCTGATTTAATTCATGTGTTACATTTAATTTATAAATTGTTGGAGGCGAATATTGAACCTGGCGGGTTCAAGTATTATTATTATGTCGTTTAGGTTCTTCCGATGTTGTTCATGACGTCGGATGCCGGTCACGTCTAGGGTGGGTTTTGGGGCGTGACAAGCTTGGTATCAGAGCCTAGGTTTAAATGTGTCCTAGGAGTTTTCTGTGTCTGTGGAGCTGTGTCTAGTGGAGTCTTCCTTGTGCAGCCTGATCACCTGCATGATCGAAAGGCTACCAGGGCATTTATAGGTGTTTCTCACTCCTCTTTATTCTAGATTGTGCTATAGAGCCTGAACTTCCTTTAGGATCATTCTGACGTGTCCAATAATTCGTGCCCCGCAGAAATGGCTTTAACTCCTGCGAGGCCTGGTAATCAGGGAAACAATGGTGCTTCTAAATCATCGCCTGGCGGACGAGCCACCAGGGTCACTAACCATACCACTGCTAGGGTCAAGAACGGTAATTCCTTGGTTGGGTTTGCCGAGCAACAAGAGAATTAGAAGGGAGAAGAGCGGCTAGACAGGGAACAAAGTAAGAAGGCCCGATCTGTGGGTGGTTTCACTGGTTCGTATGATGGAGGGCAACGAAAAGGAAATTATGCACCTCAACAGTTTGGTTCTCAGTCTAATATAGGCGTTCCATCTGGTGGACAAGGTCAGAGGAACAATGATCAGAACAGATATTCGCAAGGTAGTAACCGACAAACATTTAGATGGGAGGATCGTGTTTGTCACCATTGTGGGATTAGGGGTCATATCAAGAAATATTGTAGGAAGTGGATTCGTGAAATGGCTAACTCTTCAGGCCAAAGGAATAATACGTCTGATGGTAATGCTAACAACACCCCTAATGGTCGTGGTAATAGGGCTGGTAAAACGGTTTCTAACACCGCTAATAGGGGACAAGCTCGACATTATAGTTTGATTCGTAGGGATACGGCAGAAGATCCTGAAGCCGGGGCCACAGGTATTCTTACTATATGTTCTTTTAAAGCGTATTAGCTGATCAATTCGAGTTCGACTCTTTCTTATATAACTCAAAATCTTGCCCTTGATTTTGTGTGGAAGTCGAACAATGGTTGACACCCTTTTTCTATGAATACCCCTGCGTGCTTGTTATCGCTTTTATAATGTATAGAGACTGTGTCATTGTAGTTAAGGGTTGTGAGATTACTTTTAATGTGTTTGAATTAGAAATGATGAACTGTGATGTGATTTTTGGGGATGGACTAGCTTTCCGAGTGTTATGAAACTCTGGATTATCAATCAGAAATGGTTAGGCTTGAATTTGCTGATGGACCCGTTATAGAGTGAAAAAGTGATATTGTTAAAAATTCGGAGTAGACTTATGTCGTATCTTAAGACTTGCGGGGTGAAATCAAAAAGGGCTTAGTTCTATCTAATTGTTGTGGTATTACTCAAGCCGTGTTACCTTGAATATTATTCCCTACTATAGGTATGTGTTGAACCTTTCGGATGTGTTTTCCTGTGAAAGTTTAGAGTGAAGTATAAATCTCACAATTGTGTTTAGGCCTTAATGATGCATTCGTTATATGGTTAGTCGTATATTATCTCTAAGGATGTTTCACCTTGCTAGAAGAATTCTTGAAAATTTGAAATTTGAGGTTTAGTGAAGAATCTTAAGCCACGACTTTCATTCGAGGACGAATGATCTTAAGGGGGGGATAATGTAAAACCCCGTACCTTTAACGAAAGTTTTGACCACGATCCTAGACTTAGAACATCAGATAAAGAATGTGGAAATTGAAATTTTTCTGTTCAGTTGTGATATGGTGGTTTACGCCCATGAACAGTGACCGTATTTCAATTTACGACCATGAACAGTGCCCGTAAACTGAAACCAAGAATTTCTGAACATTCTGGAATTTGACATTTTGAGGTCATATGGTTAAATACGGACCGTATTTCACTTTACGGCCCGTATTTCCAAACGTATTTCGAATTGGGGAAAAATTCCTTGATGAAAGTTGTAGAGCATTGAAATACCTTTCCAACGGTATCTTACGGGGGTCAAACGGACATCTGTGCAAGGAGTTATGGCCATTTTACTGAAGCGACACAGTGCAGTCCAAAGTGCAGAATACGGTCCGTAAATCAATTTACGGCCCGTAAATTGACTTTACGACCAGCAGTGTTTAGGTCGTAAATTTCACTTTCACAGAACAATATATATTCGTCCATATCAGTTCAACTCATTATTTTTCATTCCTTCAAACCCTAGAACGACCTCCTACTCTCCTCCAACATCAAGAACACCAAGGTAAGTCCATTCTAATTATTCCAACTCAATTCTAACATATATCCTTGTAATCTAAACAATAAATCATCATTCCTAATATAGGTTTTTCAATAAAACCCATCTCAAGATTCAAGAATCAAGATTTGGGAAATCTTCTCCAAAATTCAAGTCTTTAATTCAGGTTTTGGAGCAATTAAGGGTTTGCAACATATTTCCTTCCAAAGTGATTCAAGCTAGGTTTTGGGTGTTCTTCAATAGAAAAGTGAATTGTTAAATCTTGTTTAACAAATTAAGGTATGCCTCTTTTGAACATACTCTTTTGATCGATTTTTTTTATAAACTCTTTGATTTTGATTCGTATGTCTCTTTTGAAAAATCTTATTTTGGAATGCATGACTTCTTTTCTTGAAGGTTCTATATTGAATAGAAAGGGTGAACTTCTCATACAAAACCCTAATGTATGTCTAAGATTTTAATAATGTTCTTACCCTTATCATTGATAGATTTGACGGGTTAGAATAGAGAAAATGGCATTGAAAGCTCGGTTATGATTTTTGGATATCAAATGATTTGTGGGCTGTTTTGGTATGATTAAATGGATAGAATTAGTTGGATATTGATATAAAATAATTGTTGTGATTGTTGTTGATGTTGTTGTTCTTGAATTTGGAAGTATAAATATTATTCAAGATCCTTTAATGAATGAAAGGAAAAGAAATCTTTTCATGTTCCTTGAACTCTAATTCATGTTTAAATGGTGGTTAATGTGTGTGAGGGGACAAACCCACATTAAACCTAGATTGTAACAAACCCTATATATGTATGTGATATTATGAATGTTTTCCTCTATAAGATATGTTTAATAATGATGGTTAAGGGTTGGTAATGATATTCTCATTGATGATTTAAGACATGGAAATCTTTCGTAAAGAAGTTATACGTTTTCAAACATTGGTCGGAATAACTTATCCTTTCAATATGGCATAATGCTCCGTAATGATAATTTGACTACAAAGATGATTTCTTTTAGACAAGGTCATGCGTGTGTAGGGTCAAGCCCGCATCGAACCTTACACGAACTATACTACTTTGTGAAACTCGCTTTTCCCCATTATTGGATGATTGAACTTAAATCTTCTAAAGGTTAGACCTTCAACTTGTTTTGTTGTAAAATGGGTTTCTTAAACTTGAAATTTGAATAAGATATTTGAATAAGATTCTCAATCGGTGGTAACTTGAAATGCCTATATTTGGGATGATGACTTGAGAAGTGAGGTTCGGCCCTAAGCCATAATTCATAATTTAGTAATATGACATTATTTGTATTTTTGTTTGTGTTTTTGTAACTGTATGGTAAAGTTGTGTTTGTCCAGAGGACGATTAGCCTCCGTGGTTTCCTAACCAGGAGTATCGATTGATTGATTAGTTTGCCTATGAGTGGCTTGCTTTCTATCTTGTTTCCTGTGAGTGGCTTGTAGTGATATAGAATTCGTAAGTGAAATTCTTGGCATGGTAAATGGTAAAGAGTTAAATTGATATGCCTTTCGTTGATCGATATGTGTAATGAACTTAAATGTTATTGACGGTATGACTGCTTTGAGACAATTGGTGAATCGGCTTCTATGCCATGGACTTTGTTGTTCTGTTTGCCTTGCTATTCGGGAGGAGGAGTAGCCACTATGGATCCTAGTGTATTAATTGCCTTGCCATTCGGGAGGAGGAGTGGCCACTCCCGGGTTCGCTACCTGGGGTGCATTATTGGCCTTGCTATTCGGGAGGAAGAGTAGCCACCGTGAATCTATATTTCGGTGTATTGCGCAGTGTGCCTAGCCATTCGGGAGGATGAGTGGTTACCGGGGATTTCATATCCCGGTGTGTTTATGCCTAGCCATTCGGGAGGATGAGTGGTCACCGAGACTTTATAATTCGGTGTGGTGAGTTGTGACAAGGGAACCCTACGGTCATTCCCTCGATGTGATTGATTCTTGGGCTTGTGTCAGTATGTAAAATATTTGTATATGTGTAATATTCGTAATCTCTCATGGAACCGTTGTTGACAATCATGATCAATTTGAAAGGCATAATTAAAAGTTGTAACTTAACAAAAGACTTCATAATCGATTTTTTTATAATTCTTATGGAGATACACATGTTGAATACTTGTTTCTATATTGATTAATGGATTTGTAAACTGTTTAACAAATGATATTGAGAATCACAAAGTGGAATGGCTGTTTTTATGCTATCTTTTTCAGAACTGATTTCTTTATATATTATTATATTTTATTTTCATAATACTTGTTGTCCCCGAGGCACTCACTGAGTACAAAAGTACTCAAGCATACCATTGTTGTTTTTGATGGTATGTTAGGTAACGAAGAAGAGCAGGTTCGTGATACTTTCGACGCTTAATAGGACTTGCTACTGCTGTGGATTTGGTGAGCCCACATCCTTGTTCGTGGGACACTTTTCGTTTCATTTATTATTCTAGATTTCCGGGCTGCGTCCCGAAGTTTGACGATTGTTATGTCTCTTAGAAGCTCCATAGATAGTTGTCAGAATTGTTGGTAGATTGTCAAAAGTCTCGTACGACTTAATGGGTGTTTGCCACTATGATGGCCATTGCTTATAAAGACTTCCGTTGATTTAATTCATGTGTTACATTTAATTTATAAATTGTTGGAGGTGAATATTGAACCTGGCGGGTTCAAGTTTTATTATTATGTCGTTTAGGTTCTTCCGATGTTGTTCATGACGTCGGATGCCGGTCACGTCTAGGGTGTGTTTTGGGGTGTGACAGGAAATTAGTTTCGGGAATTTCAAAATGTGATTTACAAGTTATTGGGCTCAACAAAAATTGAAATAAAATGAGGCCCAAAGAGTATAAGGGTGGCCGGCCAAGCCTTTGGTTTTGGCCCAAATCCATCTAGTTGATCATGTGCTAGTCATGTGATCAACTAGTATATGTTAGGATAAATATCAAGACAAGTCAACAAAGATGATAATCAAGAACAAAAAAATAGAAGAAGAGCAAGAAGCTCTCGGGTTTGGTGGGGAAATTTGACCCCCAAAAATCTTGTTCTAAAAATTTAATTCTTGTTGATTTCTTACTAAGTCAAGGTTCCTTTGTAACTTGGTATTGTTGGTTTGGAGTGGGAAGCATTAGAATCACCAAAGTGATTACATCTCCAAGTGAAGAAGACTTGAGGAAAAGGTAAGAATTTCTGCCTTTTTATTGTGTTATGAAGTTTTGATTGTGTTGTAGTATGTAGAAATGTGTTGATTGTATGGAAAAATGGAAGTTTGCAAAGTGGGTTTGGAATATGGCTTGGAGCCGTGGGTGTGTGTGTGTTGTGTGGTGACAATGTGTTAAATTCATGTTGTATTCTAGTTGTGATTGTGATGGAATTTATGTTGAGAATGAAAGAAGAATAAATTTGATTGAATTGATGAAAATAGCATTTGGCCGTGTGGTATGGAGTTGTTTGGAATGGAATGGATTAAGTTTGTTTAGTGTGTTAGTTGTGTTGTTGTGATGTTTGTTGTGTAAATGAAGTTGGAATGATATAAGTTTGTATTGAATTGGAATGTAGAAACTTATGTCGTTTTAGTATGGTTTTCCGACATTAAGGAAATGAAGTCGTTTGGTTGTTAATTGTGATGATCATTGATGAATTTGGAAGTTGGAAACATGTTATGAAATTGTATGCCAAAGATTTGATGTTTTGCATAAGTTATGACTTTGGCGGAAAGTTGTATATTAAGTATATCGAGTGTATATCTTAAGAAAAATGATATGAAATGTCTCTAAATCTATATGGTGATGATCTTGATTGTTAATGAATGTGAAATTATTGATGTTAGTTTGAAAGTTTGGGTTAGAATGAAGGTTATGTCAACTTGTGAGAAAGATGACTAGTTGAAGGATATTTGTATTTTTAATGTTCTTTGTTGATGTTGATGTTGTTGTTTGGGTTGTTGTTGATGATTTCTAGCCGAGTTGAATTCTCGGGGGTCCTATATGTATAGGGGAAGTGCTGCCGAAATTTCGGTAGACAAATATGCATTAAGTTGGAACTTTGGTATTCATGGCTTACAATTGGTAAACTTGACCAACTACAGTTTTTTGATGAAACGGGAAGTGAGTTTGGAAAGGCGTAGGGAGCGTGAAAGGTATGTAAAGCAACCCCAATTCTTCCCTTGGCATGCCCTTAGTGTGTTAGGGTCGGATCCGGGCCTCGAAGGACCTCTTGGCCCTCGGAATCCGCAAGAGAAAATCTCAGTTTTTCCTTCAGTGGAATTGAACCACTTTAGTATGCTTTTCCGGAAAATTATGCAACTTTGCTCCAAATTACTTGGAAAGTCATAGAATGTTTGTAGAACCTTTTTAAGTGATACTATAAGCTTAGAGGGCACAATCTGAGCCCGCCGCCTTATTTGTCCCGAGGCGGGCCCACTATTCCCGGTTTTGCCCTTAATGTACTAAAGCTTCCTTTTTAGGCGATTTTTGAAAGAAATGTTTTGACTATCATACTAATCGCCTAATAAACATTTCTTTAAATATTCTATTAAATCTTATAAATTATTTTGACACCCGGAATGACTTCGGGAAAGTTATACTTCTGTAATTTATTATGATATCTGAAATGCATTTATTATGATCCCGTCCGACTCCATTGGATCTGTTTGGGTTTGATACGCTTCATCGAGTCTTTGAAAACATTTATGATATTTTTAAATTGCATTAGTTTCTCACTACTCCATTCGTGGATGTCCCAATGTTTCCCACACTGAGCCCGGGCCAGGATATGTTGTCAAGCGTGATTCTCTGCATTGTTCGCCGCGTCCCGATGTGAGGGGGCAGGTATACGCGTACATGGGTCTGTGGAGTATGATGTGCCATGTCTGCCTATTCTGATCTGATCTGTTATGGCCATTTTGATATGACATTTTATGATACGGGGTCACGCCCCTTTTTCTGATTCCTCTGTATTGTGGCACCAGCGTCGGGAGGGTGGCCACGTTCTGTCTGCTGAGTCCCGTGGCAGGGACCGGATATGATATGACATATGTTTCTGTACACATTCTGTCTGTTTTGGAAATATGCATTTGACACTCTGGCTTTTGGACTCATTTTCTGAAATCATTATGATTTGACTTCTGTGATTCCGCTTTACATATTTTGTACTGACCCCCTTTCTTCGGGGGGGCTGCGTTTTCATGCCGCGCAGGTACAGACGACAGGTTCGCTGATCCATCTGTTTAGGATCCCACTTCTTCTATTTTGGGGCGCTCTCTTCTTCAGAGCCCACTTTTTGGTACAGTCTGTCACTGCTATCTGGATATGTACATTGTTCTGGGTATGACGGGGCCCTGTCCCGTCTTATGATTATGATATGTTCTGTAGAGGTCTGTGGATATATCTGTGTGGGTTCTGTACATATGTTTGGGATACTTTGTTCTATGATGGCCTTATCGGCCTATGTGTGCCAAGTCTGCTTTTTATGCTAAATTTTGTAGCGTCCACTAATATTATTATTATATTATTTTGTTAATATGCTAATTTGGGTATCGGGTACGTATAGGTGCCCAACTAGGGCACTAGTCGCGTCCCACGGTTTTGGGTCGTGACAAAAGTGGTATCAGAGCGGTTCGTCCTCGGATTGTCCACAGACCGTGTCTAGTAGAGTCTTGTTTATCAGTGTGTTGTGCACCACACCTATAAACAGGAGGCTACAGGGCATTTAGGATACTACCCTTCTTTCTGTCTTAGATCGTGCGATAGAGCTGTGTTATCAGGATGACCCCTCCCTAACGAGTGGCTATAATTGCAGATATGCCTCCAAAAAAGGCAACAGCGGCCCAAAAGACCAAGTCATGAGCCTTGGGAGAGACTATCCGGGTCTAGAGGATTACCAGGGCCCAGGCACATATTGCTCCGGAGACTTTGCCCCAGACAGAGGGTTCTTCTACACCGCCACTCGTGGAGGAGATTGGGGTGGCCGCAGCCGCAGATCGGGGGGCGGATCCACCGCTAGCTCCCGCAGTTCCAGTACCTGAGCCTCCAGCTCCACGGCCAGGCACTGAGGATCAGTCTATGAGGGAGGCAGTCCAGTTGCTGACTAGACTTGTGGCAGGGCAGGTTCAGGGGCATGGACTGGGAGGTGACCGGGCAGTCAGGCGTGATAGTTCGAGAGCCCGTGAGTTTTTGACTTGTAGTCCTCCAGAGTTCTTCGGGACAAAGCCCGAGGAGGATCCTGAGGAGTTTATCAGGAAGATGCGGCGCACTCTAGATTTGATTAATGCTTCCGAGACAGAGTCAGTCGCGTTAGCTTCGTACCGGTTATATGATGTGGCGGCAAACTGGTACGAGTCATGGGGGCTATCCAGGGGGGACGGCGCTCCCCCAGCAGTTTGGGGCGATTTTTCTCAGGCATTTCTTGGACATTTTCTGCCCCCAGAGTTGCGACGAGCATGATCTGATAGATTCTTATTATTGAGGCAGAAGGGCCGCAGTGTCCGGGACTATAGTTTGGAGTTTGATTCCTTCGCCCGATATGCACCTACTGTGGTGGCTACTATGGCGGACCGGATGCACTGATATATTATGGGGCTGGATCGGTATTTTGTTGATAGCTGCTTAGTATTGGCTGCTCAGCCCGGTATGGACATTGCCCGTATTCAGGCCCACGCCCAGGGCATGGAGGATCTGGGCAGAGGAGGACATCAGCCTGACAGGGGCCAGGATCGGAGACAGCCCAAGAGGGCCAGGTCATCTGGAGATTTTCGGGGCAGACAACCCCAACAGCCGCAGCAGCCTAGCAGATTTTCATCTCAGCCAGCGCAGAGCGCGCCTCCCCAGCCTACAGGTCGCAGGTTCGATAGCCCAGGGTATTCAGGAGCGGGCCAGAGCTCCAGGGCTTCAGGTTCGCGGACAGATAGGGGTTCTGGTCAGATGAGGCCACCCAGGGTTCAGTGTTCTCTTTGTGGCAGATATCATCCGGGAGAGTGCTACAGGGCCACCGGTGCATGCTTTTCTTGTGGTCGTCAGGGCCATTCTGTGAGAGATTGCCCGTATAAGGGTAGTTCGGGTGGTGCAGCGCAGCCTACCGGATCAGCCGCTGGGTCTTCAACTTCGTGAGTGGCTATGCGCCCTACGGGGCAGGGTTTTCCAGCACCAGCGGGTCGCGGCAGAGGCCGTGGTGGAGCTTCTGGTATTAGCGGTCCTTCGAACCGCATTTATGCTTTGGCCAGCCGCCAGGATCAGGAGGCATCTCCTAATGTCGTTACAAGTACTTTATTGGTCTTCTATCGGTCTGTGTATGCACTAATTGATCCAGGTTCGACTTTATCATATATTTCACCCCTTGTTGCTGGTAGAATTGGTATTATTTCTGAACCTATAGAGCCATTTGAGGTAGCCACACCGATAGGGGACTTTATTGTAGCGAAACAGGTTTATAAAGACTGTTCTGTGATTGTATGTAGCCGAGATACTAAGGCAGATCTGGTAGAGTTAGATATGACTGAATTTGATGTTATTATGGGTATGGATTGGCTAGCTTCCTGTTACGCTAATGTTGACTGCCAGAATAAGGTGGTTCACTTCCAGTTTCCCGGGGAGCCAGTTATAGAATGGGCTGGTAATACAGCATCGCCGAAGGGTAAGTTTATTTCGTACCTTAAGGCGAAGAAAATGATCAGAAAGGGTTATATCTATCATCTGGTACGGGTGCAAGACTTGGGAGCAGAGATGCCGACACTTCAGTCAGTCCCCGTGGTTAATGAGTTTCCAGATGTTTTCCCCGACGAGCTTCCAGGTCTTCCTCCAGAGCGGGAGATAGACTTCTCTATTGACTTACTCCCAGACACTCAGCCTATCTCTATTCCTCCGTACAGAATGGCGCCTACAGAATTAAAGGAGTTGAAGGAGCAGCTGAAAGATTTATTGGATAAGGGCTTCATCAGACCCAGTACTTCGCCTTGGGGAGCTCCGGTACTATTTGTGCGTAAGAAGGACGGGTCGCTGCGTATGTGTATTGATTATCGGCAGCTGAATAAGGTAACTATAAAGAATAAATACCCCCTCCCCAGGATTGATGATTTGTTTGATCAGCTGCAGGGCGCTAAGTGTTTTTCGAGGATAGATCTTCGATCCGGCTACCACCAGGTACGAGTACGAGAGGCCGATATCCCTAAGATAGCTTTCCGGACCCGATATGGGCATTATGAATTCAGGGTTATGTCTTTTGGGCTTACTAATGCCCCCGCAGTATTCATGGGTTTGATGAACCGGGTGTTCAGGCCGTTCTTGGATATGTTTGTAATTGTATTCATTGATGATATCCTGGTTTATTCTCGGTCTGAGGCAGAGCACGCAGATCATCTGAGATTGGTATTAGGGGTACTCCGGCATCAGAAATTATATGAAAAATTTTCTAAGTGTGAATTCTGGCTGTCTTCAGTGGCTTTCTTGGGGCATATTATTGCAGCTGATGGTGTCCGGGTGGACACACAGAAGATTGAGGCCGTGAAGAATTGGCCCAGACCTACGACGCCCACAGAGGTACGCAGTTTCCTGGGGCTAGCAGGTTATTACAGAAGGTTTGTGGAGAAGTTTGCTTCGATTTCAGCGCCTTTGACAAGGCTGACTCAGAAGGGAGCTAAGTTCTAGTGGTCTGACGCTTGTGAACGGAGCTTCCAGTTGCTGAAAGAGAAGCTAACTATAGCCCCAGTTCTGACTCTTCCAGAGGGACCGGACGGGTACGTTATTTATTGTGACGCTTCTGGTAAGGGGTTAGGCTGTGTATTGATGCAGCACGGCAGAGTTATAGCGTATGCTTCCCGGCAGCTCAAAAAGCATGAAAAGAATTATCCTACCCACGATCTGGAGCTCGCAGCGGTGATTCATGCTCTGAAGATATGGAGACACTATTTATATGGCGTTCATGTGGATATCTATACTGATCATAAGAGTCTCCAGTATATTTTCAGACAGAGAGAGCTTAATTTGCGGCAGCGGAGGTGGCTGGAGCTTCTGAAAGATTATGATGTAGATATTCTGTATCATCCGGGTAAGGCTAACGTTGTTGCAGATGCGCTCAGTCGGAAGTCTATGGGCAGTTTGGCCGATCTACAGCCAGACAGGAGAGAGATAGCCCGTGATATTCAGCAGTTGGCTAGTCTCGGGGTTCGCCTGGCCGATTCTGGAGATACCCAGATTTCTGTTCGAGGGGTTTCTGAGTCATCCATCAGGAACGATATTAAAAGGCATCAATACGAAGATCCTGTCTTAGCTCGGTACAGGGACACAACCTATGATAAGGAGAGGAATCCGTTCGAGTTTTCACCGGACGGCACTTTGTTATACAGAGGCAGGTTGTGTGTACCTGATATTGCAGGCCTTCGGCAGCAGGTTATGAGCGAGGCACATTATGCTCGCTATTCGGTCCATCCTGGGTTTACGAAGATGTACCATGATCTTCGATGCTTATACTGGTGGGACGGTATGAAGCGGGATGTTGCAGAGTTCGTCGCCCAGTGCCCTAATTGTCAGCAGGTCAAGATTGAGCATCAGAAGCCGGGTGGACTGTTGCAGGAGATGGAAATCCCGACTTGGAAGTGGGAGGTTATTAATATGGATTTCATTACAGGTTTGCCTCGCACTCCACGGAAGTATGATTCCATCTGGGTCGTTGTGGATAGGCTGACGAAATCAGCCCACTTTCTTCCCGTCAGGACTACTTATTCCGCCGAGGATTATGCCAGGCTCTATATTAAGGAGATTGTGAAGCTTCACGGAGCTCCTCTATCTATTATTTCTGACAGAGGCGCCCAGTTTACGGCGCATTTCTGGAGGTCTTTTCAGGAGGGTCTAGGGACTCAGGTGAGTCTGAGCACAGCCTTTCATCCTCAGAGCGACGGACAGGCCGAGCGCACTATACAGACGCTGGAGGATATGTTGCGGGCCTGCGTTATTGATTTCAGAGGCAGCTGGGATGATCACTTGCCATTGCTTGAGTTCGCATATAATAATAGTTACCATTCCAGCATCCAGATGGCTCCATACGAGGCTTTATATGGCAGGAAATACAGATCGCCGATCGGCTGGTTTGATATTGGCGAGTCAGAGTTGATTGGCCCAGATATGGTCCAGCAGGCCGTGGACAAGGTAAAACTTATTCGAGAGCGACTATTGGCAGCCCAGAGTCGACAGAAGTCATACGCGGATAAACGGCGTCGACCGTTGGAGTTTCAGGTAGGCGATTGGGTATTTCTGAAGGTATCGCCTATGAAAGGCGTGATGCGGTTCGGCAGAAAGGGTAAGCTCAGTCCACGTTATATTGGGCCTTATCAGATTGTTCGGAAGGTTGGAAATGTCGCCTATGAGTTAGATTTGCCATCTGATTTGGAAGCGGTACATCCGGTATTCCATGTGTCTATGCTCCGCAAATGCATTGGTGACCCTTCCAGAATATTCCCTGCGGATGATATTCAGGTGTCGGAGCAACTATCGTATGAGGAGCAGCCCGTATCTATTTTGGATCGTCAGGTAAGGAGGTTCCGGAATAAAAATGTAGCCTCTGTTAAGGTACTGTGGCGGAACGATAATAGGGAGGAAATGACGTGGGAGGCCGAAGAGGAAATGAAGAAGAAATATCCTCAATTGTTCCCTATGTTCGCAGGTAACCTTGAATCCTGCTTAATTTCATTTCAATATCAATCGTATGTCGTATGTGTTGGTTGTAAACCTGAACTTCCCCAAAGTATTTTCCAACCCTATAAGATTAATTTTACATTCGAGGACGAATGTTCTAAAGGGGGGGAGGATGTTATATCCCGTGTTTTCACACGTTTGGAAAGACTTGTTATATATTGGATTTTTGAGATATAAGGTCAATTTTGATATTTTGTTGAACATAGGAGTTATGCATGAAAGCATAGAGTCATGAAAGTTTGGGACAAGGCTAAGGGCAATTTTGGAATTTTGGAAATTAGTTTCGGGAATTTCAAAATGTGATTTACAAGTTATTGGGCTCAATAAAAATTGAAATAAAATGAGGCCCAAAGAGTATAAGGGTGGCCGGTCAAGCCTTTGGTTTTGGCCCAAATCCATCTAGTTGATCATGTGCTAGTCATGTGATCAACTAGTATATGTTAGGATAAATATCAAGACAAGTCAACAAAGATGATAATCAAGAACAAAAAAAATAGAAGAAGAGCAAGAAGCTCTCGGGTCTGGTGGGGAAATTTGACCCCCAAAAATCTTGTTCTAAAAATTTATTTCTTGTTGATTTTCTACTAAGTCAAGGTTCCTTTGTAACTTGGTATAGTTGGTTTGGAGTGGGAAGCATTAGAATCACCAAAGTGATTACATCTCCAAGTGAAGAAGACTTGAGGAAAAGGTAAGAATTTCTACCTTTTTATTGTGTTATGAAGTTTTGATTGTGTTGTAGTATGTAGAAATGTGTTGATTGTATGGAAAAATGGAAGTTTGCAAAGTGGGTTTGGAATATGGCTTGGAGCCGTGGGTGTGGAATGTAGAAACTTATGTCATTTTAGTATGGTTTTCCGACATTAAGGAAATGAAGTCGTTTGGTTGTTAATTGTGATGATCATTGACGAATTTGGAAGTTGGAAACATGTTATGAAATTGTATGCCAAAGATTTGATGTTTTGCATAAGTTGTGACTTTGGCGGAAAGTTGTATATTAAGTATATCGAGTGTATATCTTAAGGAAAATGATATGAAATGTCTCTAAATCTATATGGTGATGATCTTGATTGTTAATGAATGTGAAATTATTGATGTTAGTTTGAAAGTTTGGGTTAGAATGAAGGTTATGTCAACTTGTGAGAAAGATGACTAGTTGAAGGATATTTGTGTTTTTAATGTTCTTTGTTGATGTTGATGTTGTTGTTTGGGTTGTTGTTGATGATTTCTAGCCGAGTTGAATTCTCGGGGGTGCTATATGTATAGGGGAAGTGCTGCCGAAATTTCGGTAGACAAATATGCATTAAGTTGGAACTTTGGTATTCATGGCTTACAATTGGTAAACTTGACCAACTGCAGTTTTTCGACGAAACGGGAAGTGAGTTTGGAAAGGCGTAGGGAGCGTGAAAGGTATGTAAAGCAACCCCAATTCTTCCCTTGGCATGCCCTTAGTGTGTTAGGGTCGGATCCGGGCCTCGAAGGACCTCTTGGCCCTCGGAATCCGCAAGAGAAAATCTCAGTTTTTCCTTCAGTGGAATTGAACCACTTTAGTATGCTTTTCCGGAAAATTATGCAACTTTGCTCCAAATTACTTGGAAAGTCATAGAATGTTTGTAGAACCTTTTTAAGTGATACTATAAGCTTAGAGGGCACAATCTGAGCCCGCCGCCTTATTTGTCCCGAGGCGGGCCCACTATTCCCGGTTTTGCCCTTAATGTACTAAAGCTTCCTTTTTAGGCGATTTTTGAAAGAAATGTTTTGACTATCATACTAATCGCCTAATAAACATTGCTTTAAATATTCTATTAAATCTTATAAATTATTTTGACACCCGGAATGACTTCGGGAAAGTTATACTTCTGTAATTTATTATGATATCCGAAATGCATTTATTATGATCCCGTCCGACTCCATTGGATCTGTTTGGGTTTGATACGCTTCATCGAGTCTTTGAAAACATTTATGATATTTTTAAATTGCATTAGTTTCTCACTACTCCATTCGTGGATGTCCCAATGTTTCCCACACTGAGCCCGGGCCAGGATATGTTGTCAAGCGTGATTCTCTGCATTGTTCGCCGCGTCCCGATGTGAGGGGGCAAGTATACGCGTACATGGGTCTGTGGAGTATGATGTGCCATGTCCGCCTATTCTGATCTGATCTGTTATGGCCATTTTGATATGACATTTTATGATACGGGGTCACGCCCCATTTTCTGATTCCTCTGTATTGTGGCACCAGCGTCGGGAGGGTGGCCACGTTCTGTCTGCTGAGTCCCGTGGCAGTGACCGGATATGATATGACATATGTTTCTGTACACATTCTGTCTGTTTTGGAAATATGCATTTGACACTCTGGCTTTTGGACTCATTTTCTGAAATCATTATGATTTGACTTCTGTGATTCCGCTTTACATATTCAGTACATATTTCGTACTGACCCCCTTTCTTTGGGGGGCTGCGTTTTCATGCCGCGCAGGTACAGACGACAGGTTCGCTGATCCATCTGTTTAGGATCCCACTTCTGCTATTTTGGGGTGCTCTCTTCTTCAGAGCCCACTTTTTGGTACAGTCTGTCACTGCTATCTGGATATGTACATTGTTCTGGGTATGACGGGGCTCTGTCCCGGCTTATGATTATGATATGTTCTGTAGAGGTCTGTGGATATATCTATGTGGGTTCTGTACATATGTTTGGGATACTTTGTTCTATGATGGCCTTATCGGCCTGTGTGTGCCAAGTCTGCTTTTTATGCTAAATTCTGTAGCGTCCACTAATATTATTATTATATTATTTTGTTAATATGCTAATTTGGGTATCGGGTACGTATAGGTGCCCAGCTAGGGCACTGGTCGCGGCCCACGGGGTTGGGTCGTGACAACGAAGCCAGCCAATCCATGCCCATGATTACATCGAAATCTACCATGTCAAGCTCAATCAAATCGGCTTTGGTGTGGCGATCACATATCACAACGACACAACTCTTATACACTTTCCTCGCTATCACGGAATCACCAACCGGAGTGAATACCTCGAAAGGTTTAGTTGGCTCGGGTTTCACCCCAAAACAATCAGCAACATATGGAGTAACATACGAGAAAGTAGAACCTGGATCGATCAAAGCATACACATGACGGGAAAATATAGTCAATGTACCTGTGACAACGTCCGGGGAGGACTCAAGATCCTGTCGCCTAGCTAAAGCATATACACGGGGCTGAACAGCCCCTGAAGTAGATGCTCCCCCTCTGCCTCTGCCTCTACCTGCCGACGTCTGAGGAGTCTGTACGGTAGGGCGTACTGAAGCAGATCCCGCTGCTGAACCTGTGGGCTGAGCCCCAACCTTATCTCTCACCGACGGGCAATCCCTCATCATATGCCCTGTCTGACCACAAGCATAGCAAGCATCCGTACCCCGATAACATCGTCCGGAATGTAATCTACCGCACTGGCTGCACCGCGGTATCAGAGGTCTCCTCTGACTAAAATCTCCCCTAAACTGAGAATTCGAGGCCCTCGAACTCTTGCCCTATCCTGATCGGGAGGAACGATCAAACCCTCTGTCTGAAAATCTGGGAGGCGCACTAGTCACTGACTGTCCCGAGTGCTTAGAATACATCTGTCTCGACCCCCCCTCATACTCGCTGCTTGCACCCATAGACCTAGTCCTCTTACCTTGCCTTCGATTAATATCACGATCACTACTCGGCGACTGTTATCGTTCCTCAAGATTCTGAGCATGGGCCTGTATGTGGGAAATGTCCATCCCATCTTGCAATGAAGCTGTCAAACAATCTTTGAACAGATGTGGTCCCAAACCACTCACAAACATGTGCACTCGATCCCCCATATCGGCTACCATAGTCGTACCTGGCCAGAGAATTTAATTGTAAGCTATATTCCCGAGCACTCATGCTCCCTTGCTTTAGATTCAGGAACCTGTCTGTTCTAGCTCGGCGGACCTCGGGTGGCAAATAATGGCGAATAAAAGCGTCAACAAATTCTTGCCAAACGGGAGGAGGTGCAATCTCTGTCCTCGATGCTATCCAATTGTTGTACCATAATACCGCCACATCGCGGAGTCTATAAGAGGCCAACTCCATGGATTCAGTCTCGGAAGCATGAATAATCATTAAGGTCCTCAACATTTCATCAATTACGTTTCGCGGATCTTCATCCGGCTTCAACCTGAAAAATTCCGGGGGATTTAGAGTCATAAAATCACGGGCTCTTGTACTAGCTGAACGATCACTCGGGCCCGCATTATGTCGTTGTGCCTGTGCGGCTACCACTTGCGTCAATAGATGAATAGCTTCAGTCACCTGCTGACCTGAAGCGACTGGTGGAGGAATTGGAGCGGAGGCTCCTCCTTGCTCTTCTATGTTGGGCGAGGCCTCACTTTGTGATTCGCCCTCTTCTACATTCATCAGAGGCTCTCTTTCTGCCTGTCTTTTCGTCGTGGCTTTGCCCTTCTGGGCGGCTGTAAATTTTCCCTTTGGCGGCATTCTGAAATCACAACACACTTTTAGGGAGGATAAAATCTTATACATGGCTCTATCGCACGATCTCATAAGAAGAAAGACGGTCATTTTCCTAAATGCCCTGTAGCCTCCTATTTATAGATGTGGTGCGCAACACACCATAAACAAGACTCTACTAGACACGGCTCGTAGACTCTTCCTAGGACGAACTTCACTGATACCACTTTTGTCACGACCCGGCTAGGGGTCGTGACGGTTACCCGGGGCTAGCTACCGAGCACCACTCGTTCTGCTACTCACCTTACCCATTTAATGCTATTTTATAAATTCATGCTTATGACATAAGAAGATCATATTTTCATTTAAGAAAATAAAAATATTTTTATATACATAAGCCTCTCGGCCATCAAAATAATACATACATATACATAAAAGCCTCTCGTGAGACCATCTACCCACACTGCGCATCTACGAGCCTCTACTAACATACTATACATATAGGTGGAACAAGACTCCACCATGCCCAAAATATACATATACCAAGAGAATAATCATGAGCACCTCCAGACAATGGAGTGCTCGCAATCAACTGGCAGCTACTAAGAATCTGGATCGAGCTCACCTCCCTGTCTACCTGTGGGGATGAACACAGCGTCAAAAGAAAACGGACCTCAATATGAATATTGTACTGAGTATGAAAGGCATGAACAATAATAATGCATCAAGGAAACAAGGGAGGCATCAAGAATGCAGAAACTGTACCTGACTGGGAATTACATGAAAAGTAATGCATGCTGACTTACTTTTAAGCTTATCATCATCTCATGTATGCATATCATATATATATAAACTGCCCGACCATATCGGTGCGGTGTGATAATCAGTAACATTAGCCCACGTCCAGGCCTCCCGCGTCCGGGGTACCATCTCATGCCGCCCACTAGTGGTGTCTGCCCATGCCAACTGGCTATGGTGTATCGTATAGCTGCCCGCTTTCGCGGTGACTGCCCATCCAACTAGGCCCGGTGTGATGCAATCATGACATGCTCCTCATAAAATACTTATAATAATTATGCTTATCAAAATATACTTGTCATCGTTCATGCATAAAGACTCTAGAACAACTGCACTCTATCGAGGTGACGTAAGGTCGTGAACCCTCGATTTCATTATGAACATTCTGCCTCACCTTGAAGGTATTAGTATATAAGGTGAGTGTATACAAGGAACAACATCATTTACTTTATAAGAACGTCATATCATATCTCTTGACTCATATAGCTATTCATGATCTTAAGCTCTTGGCTTTCCAGATTATAGGAGAATCATGGAGGAAGAAGAATCATATCATGGGATTCATGCCATAGAAAGAAAAGGACTAGCCTCACATACCTTTGTCGTTTAGCTAAGCTATCATTCACTTGCTCTCCTTTAATGTCACGTCACTACCTTCACGAAAGAATTCGTATTGACGTTAGTTAATAGACTACGGGAATGCGTCACTATTTCTAGAGAAAATTGGGCAGCACTTCCTATTTATACTACTTTTCTCATAGTCTATATCAACTCCCAAGCATTTACAACAGCACTTCACAATATCGTATCAACAATCGTCATTCATATACTTCGAGCAAAATCCACCATTTTTCTCTATTTTCTCCACATTTATGGTTGTAGTTCGTTATCGCGTTTTCTCAAATATAATGCTTATTTCTTGGTCTAATCATCATTTACAACATATTCATAATCATGGCACATCAACATTTATGATTCCATTCAACTACCATTCAATTGTGACACTATTCATCCATTTAAGACCCATTTTCCATGTCTTTCTACGATTCAAGCATCTTGGCTTTCTAATACCTTAAACAACATGATAAAGTCATGAAACTTACCTTAGGTGGTGGTGGAACAAGGCTAGAGTGGAGTTCTTCCTCCTTCCTCAAAACCCTATTTTTCCTTCCTTGGAATTTCTTGGTTTGGATGAGCTTCACTTGAGTTTCACACACTTTTTTTCATGGATTTGGCGTTGTTGATCTTGATCTCCCTTTGATTCTCTTAAATTTTTGTGGATGAAATTTTTAGATAAGTTCTAGAGGGTTCTTGAAGGTTATAGATGAAGTATGAATGAAAATGAATGAGAAAGTCACATATAATAATCACAAAATCTGATTTTTAATGAACAGTCGTCGGGGTGTACAGTGGTCGTAAACCACAGTTTACGGACCGTATACTAGTTTGCGGGCCGTATAACGTGGTGGTATTTAAGCATATCAAAACAGAAAGGTTTGATGGAGGTCATGATGGTTTACGGCCACAGTTTATGGGCCGTATTTCAGTTTACGGTCCATAAACTGGGTCGTATTTTACCATTTAAACTTTGGCCAGAAAGTTGAAATTTTTGGAACGTTGGAGGACGATGGCAGTATGCGATCCGTAAATCACTTTACGGGCCGTATTCTATTTTAGGACCACTGGCTGAATTGAAATTCTACAACTTTCTTATTTCCAAAAAATTCATGAATCTTCATTCCCTACTTAGTAAAACGTCGCACACTCATACCCTTCGTTGGTCTATTCATTGTACATGTACGGGGAATTTTCGAGGTGTAACAGGCCACGACTTTGGGTTCATATTTTCACCAAATTGAACCTTCTAGACCCTATGATCTCTCTCCAACACTCAAAACCATTCCAAATCAAGTCAAGAGAAGATCAAGCCATAAAATCCTTAACTAGTTCATGGAAGGAGCTTATTCTTACTTCTAATTAAAGTTATGGTGGATAAGCTTTAGGGTGAATTGTGTGGGGTGAAGTTCTTCAAGTTATAATTTATGTTTTTCATCTTGAGTTTGATATTAAGTCGTTTCGTTTGAGGATTTTACTGGTTTAAAGTAAGGGAAAACATGGCATAAAGGTCGTGGTTAGATATGTTGATGTTGTTGGCTTATGGATTGATTTTCGAATGAAGTTTCAGATGGATTTGTATACGTTTGTCTTGTAGTATCTTGATTACATTATGGTTGATGTTGTTAATGATATTTGGGAGTTGTTTTGGAATTTGGAGGAAGTAAATAATACAGGGGAGATGTTGCCCGCATTTTGACAGATTCTAAGAGGGTTTAATTTTAAGGCTTAAGATAAGCATACGACGACAAGCCTAAGAATAGTATGAATTTTCTTGAATGCAGATTTACGAGCTTGGGAGGATAAGCATTAAGTAGTTAAGGAGACCCAAATGGTATCTTAAGGTTGTCCTTCTTTTCTTTGCATGATTTAATTTATGGTGAGGAGTGTGATGAACCTTATGACTAGAGATTTTCAAAATAGAGCTTGTCATATTATTGCATAGTTTCCGAGTGTTATGTTATTCTTTCAGAGGGGCCATATGTCACGACCCAAACCGATGATCCGTGACGGGAGTTTGACCTCTAGCGACCAAACACCCTTAAACACTTATCTGAAACATACTGAACATCCTAGGCCCATAAATGGCATAAACTAATCTCATAAGAAGGAAACATCAGAACTCTGTACAATCAACATATACATATACAACATGCGGAAGAACAATGCAACCAAGCTAGGCTGCTACATAACTGCACAGAAATGAATAGAAGCTGACAAGGCTACATCATCTGACTACTACATACAACTGTCTACAGACCTCTACTGGAATAAAAGTTGTAGAAAGGACGGGACAAGGCCCCGTCATACCCATATGCATACATATCTCAAAATGAGCATACCAAAACTGACTGTAGCTCCGGATCGAATGGAGCGTACTGACCACTTCTAGATCTAGAGGTCCTACTGAGCTGGACCACCTATCTGGCTCCCTGTACCTGCGGGCATGAACGCAGACCCCCGAGCCACGAGGAGTCAGTACGGATAATGTACCGAGTATGTAAGGCATAAGAACAACATGTAAGCATAAAAAAAATCATGGATAAAATTTGAACTCATAACTGAAATGACTGACTGCATGAACTTTTATGAACTAGTATCTGCCTAAATCTGCATAAATTTGTGTAACTGACAATGCCTCTGTCGGCACATGATATGCATGCTCATACCTATCAATGATAGTCGTGCATCTATATGTGTGCATATATAACGCCTGTAAGCCTCTATGGCATCTCGTCATATCATATTGGCTCCTCTGTGGCCATAATCAATATCATCATCATGGTAGTAATGCGTATATAATGCCTTCTAGTCACGGGCCAATGTACATAAATACATAATGAATGTAATGCATGAATGAACTGTATGAACATAACTGGCTACACAAAACTGGACCCATGAATAGAAGGATTACTCATAAATGGGGTACATAAACATCAAAGACTGAAGTACTCCTAATACTTCTAAGAGTAGAGTAATATGGAACCTCTCTTACTCGGTTGTTGGGTCATATCATAGGATCATGCCAAAAGAAGGAAAGGTTAGCCTTCACATACCATGAAGTATACGCAATCGCCCCAACTTCTACCTTTTGAACTTGCAAGTCTACAATTAAGATAACACAGGGCTTAATTAGGCTATTTACTTTGGTTACCAACCATTCTCAAATACATATAAAGCTCAACGAACTATGGACAATAATTTCCTTTGTGAGCTGACAACTCTCCAACTCCTCATTCGATCCCACATCAAGTACAATACTCACATCAACCATGATAATACACATACATACATATATATATATATATATATATATATATATATATATACATATATATATATATATACATACATACATAGATATATATATGTATGTATATATATATATATATCAAAATATATTCAATTCCATTCCCAATCATCTCTTAAAATAACCCTAAGCTACTATTTTTTCTTTCATCCACTTGCCACTTCCACAACTATCCCCTCTTCGCTTAGAATCACTAAAACTCTTGATACTCAACTTAAATATAAGGGTAGAAATCATGTACATACCTTGAGGGCTCAAGAATCCCAAGAATCACTCTAACTTCAACTCCCCAACTTTACAACCTTGAAGAAACCTTAGAAGCAACCTTCCTCTTCAGCATCTCGGGTTTACGGGGTTTTGGTCTTGTTAATCTTCACTAATATGATGGAAATTATTGGGAGGGAATATATTAGGGTTTTCTGATTTTGGGAGGAGGAAAAATATGAATAG
>NW_026843402.1:70942-159044 GCF_019175385.1 Lycium barbarum
ATAAGTTAGCGCCGAGGAACGTTCGGGCCGATCCATATAAGTTTACGGCCGAGGAACGTACGACCCGATTCATATAAGATAGTGCCGAGGAACGTATGGACCGATCCACAAATATTAGTGCCGAGGAACGTACGGCCCGATCCATATAAGTTAGTGCCGAGGAACGTACGACTCGATACATATAAGTTAATGCCGAGGAACGTATGGCCCGATCCATAAATGTTAGTGCCGAGGAACCGACGGCCCGATCCATATAAGTTAGTGCCGAGGAACGTACGACCCGATACATATAAGTTAATGCCGAGGAACGAATGGCCCGATCCATAAATATTAGTGCCGAGGAACCTACGGCCCGATCCATATAAGTTAGTGCCGAGGAACGTACGACCCGATACATAAAAGTAAGTGCCGAGGAACGTACGACCCGATTCATATAAGATAGTGCCGAGGAACGTATGACCCGATCCATAAATATTAGTGCCGAGGAACCTACGACCCGATACATATAAGTTAGTGCCGAGGAACGTACGACCCGATACATATAAGTTAAAGCCGAGGAACGTACGACTCGATCAAATAAGTTAGTGCCGAGGAACATACGACCCGATCCATATAAGTTAGTGCCGAGGAACGTACGGCCCGATCCATAGAAGTTAGTGCCGAGGAACGTACAGACCGATCCATAAATGTTAGTGCCGAGGAACATACGGCCCGATCTATATAAGTTAGTGCCGAGGAACGTACGGGCCGATCCATACAAGTTAGTGCCGAGGAAAGCACGACCCGATCTATATAAGTTAGGGCCGAGGAACGTACGACCCGATTCATATAAGATAGTGCCGAGGAACGTATGGACCGATCCATAAATATTAGTGCCGAGGAACCTACGGCCCGATCCATATTAGTTAGTGCCGAGGAACGTACGACCCGATACATATAAGTTAATGCCGAGGAACGTATGGCCCGATCCATAAATATTAGTGCCGAGGAACCTACGGCCCGATCCATATAAGTTAGTGCCGAGGAATGTACGACCCGATCCATATAAGTAAGTACCGAGGAACGTACGACCCGATTCATTTAAGATAGTGTCGTGGAACGTATGGACCGATCTATAAATATTAGTGCCGAGGAACCTATGGCCCGATCCATATAAGTTAGTTCCAAGGAACGTACGACCCGATCCATATACGTTAGTGCCGAGGAACGTACGGCCTGATCCATATAAGTTAGTGCTGAGGAACGTACCACCCGATCCATAAATGTTAGTGTTGAGGAACGTACGAACCGATCCATAAAGTTAGTGCCGAGGAACGTATGGACCGATCCATAAATGTTATTAGTCGAGGAACGTACCACCCGATCGATAAATGTTAGTGCTCAGGAATGTACAACCCGATCCATAAATGTTATTGCCGAGGAACATATGACCCGATCCATAAAAGTAAGTGCCGAGGAACGTACGACCCGATTCATATAAGATAGTGTCGAGGAACGTATGACCCGATCCATAAATATTAGTGCCTAGGAACCTACGACCCGATCCATATAAGTTAGTTCCGAGGAACGTACGACCCGATACATATAAGTTAATGCCGAGGAACGTACGGCTCGATCCAATAAGTTAGTGCCGAGGAACATACGGCCCGATCCATATAAGTTAGTGTCGAGGAACGTCCGGCCCAATCCATACAAGTTAGTGCCGAGGAACGTACGGACCGATCCATAAATGTTAGTGCCGAGGAACATACGGCCCGATCTATATAAGTTAGTGCCGAGGAACGTACGGGCCGATCCATAAATGTTTTTGTCGAGGAACGTACCGCCCGATCCATAAATGTTAGTGCTTAGGAATGTACAACCCGATCCATAAATGTTAGTGCCGAGGAACATACGACCCCATCCATATAAGTAAGGGCCGAGGAACGTACGACCCGATCCATATAAGTTAGTGCCGAGGAACGTACGGCCCGATCCATATAAGTTAGTGCCGAGGAACGTACCACCCGATCCATATATGTTAGTGCCGAGGAAAGCACGACCCGATCTATATAAGTTAGCGCCGAGGAACGTACGGGCCGATCCATATAAGTTAGGGCCGAGGAACGTACCACCCGATACATATAAGTTAATGTCGAGGAACGTATGGCCCGATCCATAAATATTAGTGCCGAGGAAGCTACGACCCGATCGATATAGGTAAGTGCCGAGGAACGTACGACCCGATTCATATAAGTTAGTGCCGAGGAACGTACGGCCCAATCCATAGAAGTTAGTGCCGAGGAACGTACAGACCGATCCATAAATGTTAGTGCCGAGGAACATACGGCCCGATCTATATAAGTTAGTGCCGAGGAACGTACGGGCCGATCCATACAAGTTAGTGCCGAGGAAAGCACGACCCGATCTATATAAGTTAGGGCCGAGGAACGTACGACCCGATTCATATAAGATAGTGCCGAGGAACGTATGGACCGATCCATAAATATTAGTGCCGAGGAACCTACGGCCCGATCCATATTAGTTAGTGCCGAGGAACGTACGACCCGATACATATAAGTTAATGCCGAGGAACGTATGGCCCGATCCATAAATATTAGTGCCGAGGAACCTACGGCCCGATCCATATAAGTTAGTGCCGAGGAATGTACGACCCGATCCATATAATTAAGTACCGAGGAACGTACGACCCGATTCATTTAAGATAGTGTCGTGGAACGTATGGACCGATCTATAAATATTAGTGCCGAGGAACCTACGGCCCGATCCATATAAGTTAGTTCCAAGGAACGTACGACCCGATCCATATACGTTAGTGCCGAGGAACGTACGGCCTGATCCATATAAGTTAGTGCTGAGGAACGTACCACCCGATCCATAAATGTTAGTGTTGAGGAACGTACGAACCGATCCATAAAGTTAGTGCCGAGGAACGTATGGACCGATCCATAAATGTTATTGTCGAGGAACGTACCACCCGATCGATAAATGTTAGTGCTCAGGAATGTACAACCCGATCCATAAATGTTATTGCCGAGGAACATATGACCCGATCCATAAAAGTAAGTGTCGAGGAACGTACGACCCGATTCATATAAGATAGTGTCGAGGAACGTATGACCCGATCCATAAATATTAGTGCCTAGGAACCTACGACCCGATCCATATAAGTTAGTTCCGAGGAACGTACGACCCGATACATATAAGTTAATGCCGAGGAACGAACGGCTCGATCCAATAAGTTAGTGCCGAGGAACATACGGCCCGATCCATATAAGTTAGTGTCGAGGAACGTCCGGCCCAATCCATACAAGTTAGTGCCGAGGAACGTACGGACCGATCCATAAATGTTAGTGCCGAGGAACATACGGCCCGATCTATATAAGTTAGTGCCGAGGAACGTACGGGCCGATCCATAAATGTTTTTGTCGAGGAACGTACCGCCCGATCCATAAATGTTAGTGCTTAGGAATGTACAACCCGATCCATAAATGTTAGTGCCGAGGAACATACGACCCCATCCATATAAGTAAGTGCCGAGGAACGTACGACCCGATCCATATAAGTTAGTGCCGAGGAACGTACGGCCCGATCCATATAAGTTAGTGCCGAGGAACGTACCACCCGATCCATATATGTTAGTGCCGAGGAAAGCACGACCCGATCTATATAAGTTAGCGCCGAGGAACGTACGGGCCGATAAATATAAGTTAGGGCCGAGGAACGTACCACCCGATACATATAAGTTAATGTCGAGGAACGTATGGCCCGATCCATAAATATTAGTGCCGAGGAAGCTACTGTTAGGCCCCGTGTTTTCGTACAATTGGAAATCGAGAAATAATTATGACTAGGGTGTTAGAAGGATATAAATTAATTTGTGAGAATATGACTATGTTGGTTATGGAATCTTTTATGCTAAGACCTCGGGGAAGGCCGAGGATAAATTTGGAATTTCGGAAATTAGTTTCGGGAATTACAAATCGGGACATTTCAAGAATTGGGCCAAAGAAATTACAACTCAATGAAGCCCAAAAAGAACAAAGGGGGCCGGCCATGTCTTTAAGGCCCAAGCCATTTTTAAAGGGTCATGTGCTATGCACATGACCCCTAAAAGGATATATATTAAGGAATACTTAGTATTATCCAAGAAACAAATCACAAAATCAAGAACTCACCATCAAAAAGGGGTTCGGCCGAAGTGCAAAAAGGAAAGAAGAGAAAAATTCCAAGCTTGTGTGGTGATTCAAAAATCTTGGTTTCTACATATTTGTGAAGCACTCAAGACGCTCTCCGACGTGGTATAATTAGTTTGGCACGGGGACGACGTTTTCGACAAGTCGGGGTTTCAAGAAAAGGTGAGAATTCTTACTCTTTTATGTTATAGAATTGATGTGAATGTGTTAAGCATTGGAAGTAGATGGAGATCCCGTAATTTTAACGTAAATAGAAAGTCGTGGGTGTGTGTGTGTAGTGTGTTTGGCCGTGAGTTATGGAAGAAAGAAATGACTTGAATTGATCTTGTTTAAGTTGGCATAATGTGTTGTTGTGATCCTTATATCGTAAATGATTGATTGTTGAATTAAATTGGCGGTGGAAAACGAATTTGGATGTTATCGGAAAGTGTATATCCTTGGTATCTTTATGTATATCAATGTATATTTTGGGTACTAGAGACTTTAGATATGACTTTTTAATGATATGGGTGAATTTGGAATGAAACGACGTTAGTTAGAATGTTCGTCGTGAAATTTGGATATTTTGAAGAACTATGGGAATTTATTGATTTTGATGCAATTTCGTGTATGGCTTAGATTGAATTTGGAATGTGTTTGACTAGTGTCGGATGGGTAAATGAATACAATTATGTGAATATAGAATTGGGATTTTGAAAGTTTGAATGGAAGTTGCCAACTTTAGAAATCATGTAGAACTTTAAAGCTAGAATGGTTTGATTGTTGTTTGGTTTGGTTGTTGATGTGTGGGCTGTTGTGGTTGGTTAATTTGGGACGAGTTATGCCTCGGGGATGTTAGATTTATAGGGGAAATGCTGCCGAAATTTCGGTAGGCAAATATGGAGTTAAAGGCATTTTTGAGCCTAAGGATCTCATTTGGTAACTTTGACCATTTGCAGATTTTTGACGAAACGGGACGGGACTTTTGGAGGAGCTTACGACATCTGAGAGGTATGTAAAGCTTCCCAATTCTTTATTTGGCATATCTTAGTGTGTTAGTTGAATATGAGACCTTCCGGAGCATTTCTGCTCCTCGAAACCCGATCCACAGGAAAGTTACTATTCATTCAATTCGATTGAAGCCTAAAGGCTCCCTTTTGGCTAGAATGCCATTATTCGTCCGAAACCTATCGAAATGTGGTCGGGTAACCTAGAAATGATTATGTATGACCCTTGGCATATAACTGCTCATAAAAATATGTTCGCCACCTCACTTCGACTCGAGGTGGGTCCGCTACCCCCAAAATGCCCGAATTGCCCTTCGGGCCATCTTTGAGAACAGAGTTGAACGTACCACTTCTGATCTTTGGAACATCCTTCCACGGGGTATGTTTGGACCATTCGATGCACTAATCCATGTCTTGAACTATATAGACCATTTTGGAATCGTTTTGCAAAATGAAACCTTATGTCGACTAAGTATTCGACTATTTTGTAATAGGATATGATTTATGAGTTTACTTTGTTTTGAAACACTATTTTGAAATACGATTTGCATTTGTTTGCTCACGACTCCGCTCGTGCCTTATTATGACTTCGTTCACCGGTTCCCGGGCCGGTTTTGATTCGTGCGTTGTATGATAAATTCGGCTGTATGCTGTGTTACGGTTCCCGAGGCTTCGCCATAGGGCCCGGTTCCGTTTGGAGTTATGCTGTGATATGGCTCGGGATGCGATACGCTCACCGATGATTATGATTATGTTCGGGGATGTACGGAGATTTGAAACCTTCTGGTGTTATGCTGTGTGTGGCGTCAGCGTTGGAGTGGCGACCACGTTCCTAAGCGTTTGCATGATTTCATTTGCATAGTATATACGTATATGATTTCGATACAGATTTTGACATACCAGTTTGTACCCCACTTTGACATTTGATTTGCTTTCGGTTTTTGATCCATAATTCTGTACTCCGTGCTTTACATGCTCAGTACATATTTCGTACTGACCCCCTCTCCTCGGGGGCTGCGTTTTATGCCCGCAGGTGCAGACATCGGTGATCCTCCGCAGTAGGCTTCACTTCTTGCTTTTCGGAGTACTCTTACTTGGTCCGGAGTCCACTTTTGGTACAGACTCCTCTACTCTGTATATATTTTGTATATTTGACAGTTTGGGTACGGCGGGGCCCTGTCTCGCCATATGTTATGTTTTGAATTCGTAGAGGCCTGTAGTCATCTTTGTGGGGCGAGGGTCCTATGTGTATGTTGTCTGATTTTGCTTTCGGGTCTTAAAGCGGTCCGTTTGATATTATGGCCCCAAATGGCCCTTCTGTATATACTTGTATTTTGACCGGCGATGTCCATTCCGCCGCTTTGTTTGAGTTGGATTTGATATGACCGCTTAAGACATATTTTCGATATAAATTATGTTTGATATAACTTCTTGAAAATTCTGAAATGAGTTTGGATTCGGAAATGAATATGCGATTTGGTCTGGGTACCCAGGTAGGGTGCCAGTCGCGGCCCACGGGGCTGGGTCGTGACAGCTACGACCCGATCGATATAGGTAAGTGCCGAGGAACGTACGACCCGATTCATATAAGATAGTGCCGAGGAACGTGTGGCGCAATCCATAAATATTAGTGCCGAGGAACCTACGGCCCGATCCATATAAGTTGGTGCCGAGGAACGTACGACCCGATCCATATAAGTAAGTACCGAAGAACGTACGACCCGATTCATATAAGATAGTGCCGAGGAACGTATGGACCGATCCATAAATATTAGTGCCGAGGAACCTACGGCCCGATCCATATAAGTTAGGGCCGAGGAACGTACCACCCGATACATATAAGTTAATGCCGAGGAACCTATGGCCCGATCCATATAAGTTAGGGCCGAGGAAAGCACGACCCGATCTATATAAGTTAGCGCCGAGGAACGTTCGGGCCGATCCATATAAGTTAAGGCCGAGGAACGTACGACCCGATTCCTATAAGATGGTGCCGAGGAACGTACGACTCGATACATATAGGTTAATGCCGAGGAACGTATGGCCCGATCCATATAAGATAGTGCCGAGGAACGTATGGACCGATCCATAAATATTAGTGCCGAGGAACGTACGGCCCGATCCATATAAGTTAGTGCCGAGGAACGTACAACTCGATACATATAAGTTAATGCCGAGGAACGTACGGGCCGATCCATATAAGTTAGGGCCGAGGAAAGCACGACCCGATCTATATAAGTTAGCGCCGAGGAACGTTCGGGCCGATCCATATAAGTTAAGGCCGAGGAACGTACGACCCGATTCCTATAAGATGGTGCCGAGGAACGTATGGACCGATCCACAAATATTAGTGCCGAGGAACGTACGGCCCGATCCATATAAGTTAGTGCCGAGGAACGTACGACTCGATACATATAAGTTAATGCCGAGGAACGTATGGCCCGATCCATAAATGTTAGTGCCGAGGAACCTACGGCCCGATCCATATAAGTTAGTGCCGAGGAACGTACGACCCGATACATATAAGTTAATGCCGAGGAACGTATGGCCCGATCCATAAATATTAGTGCCGAGGAACCTACGGCCCGATCCATATAAGTTAGTGCCGAGGAACGTACGACCCGATACATATAAGTTAATGCCGAGGAACGTACGGCTCGATCCAATAAGTTAATGCCGAGGAACATACGGCCCGATCCATATAAGTTAGTGCCGAGGAACGTACGGCCCGATCCATACAAGTTAGTGTAGAGGAACGTACGAACCGATCCATAAATGTTAGTGCCGAGGAACATACGGCCCGATCTATATAAGTTAGTGCCGAGGAACGTACGGGCCGATCCATACAAGTTAGTGCCGAGGAAAGCACGACCCGAACTATATAAGTTAGCACCGAGGAACGTACGGGCCGATCCATATAAGGTAAGGCCGAGGAACGTACGACCCGATTCATATAAGATAGTGCCGAGGAACGTATGGACCGATCCACAAATATTAGTGCCGAGGAACGTACGGCCCGATCCATATAAGTTAGTGCCGAGGAACGTACGACTCGATACATATAAGTTAATGCCGAGGAACGTACGGGCCGATCCATATAAGTTAGGGCCGAGGAAATGTCACGACCCGACCAGGGGCCGTGACGAGTACCCGATACTTGTACCGAGCACCCCTTAGCTATCCTGTATAAACAGTGCCATATATTTTTTTTTTCTAAACATTAACATTTGCAGTAAACTTTCTAATATCGCGTTACACCAGAACGCGGATCATTCGGAATAAAATACATTAAACTGTACATAGCTGACTGTGTATATCTGTCTACGAGCCTCTAGACATAGTACATTTATACAGAGAAAGGGCCGAGTACTGTCGCGCCCGAAAATACATACACAAAATAGTATCGATGAAATAAGGCTCCGGAACAACTGGAGCGCTGTCGAATGCTGCTGATAGGGCACTAGGAATCTGGTCCGTATACCTGCTGACCTGCGCGGCATGAAACGCAGCGTCCACAAGAAGGGACGTCAGTACGAATAATGTACCGAGTATGTAAGGCATGGAAAACAATGCAAGCAGTAACATGAAGTACGATCAATAATAATATCACGGAGCCATAGGGCGTATGTTATATCCCATACTTTTGTACGCTTGATTTGTCGTAAGTTAATCGACATAAGTTTAAGGGCAAGATTAATTCCTTTTGAGGTTCTAAGTATTTATGTGACGCTTAACAAGTGTGATGACGGTGATTGAGAATAATATTTTATGTGTACCAAAAGGGATTATGGACTAATGCTATATCACATGTAAAAGTAGTGTTTTCCGAAGGATACAGGAGTAGCATGAGATTCTTCGTGCACAGAATAAAAGATAGGCACACATTGGAGAAATGAAAGGAATACTAAAGGAAGCACTCAAGACAAACGTAACTAATTGAGTATGAGTATAGGACAAAAGGGAAATATATAGTTATGAACTTAAGATGTAGTACGATGAGAAGGTGATAAGACAAGACCATTATTAAGACGAATTTGATATGATTTTGAGTAAGTTAGAAATTACCGTTGGGTATACAACAAGGATGAAAAGCAGGAGGCATAAAAGAGTACTATGTGTACGTGACTTCACCTCGGAAACAGTGAAATCCTTAAAGGACAAGGATTGCAGATTTCCAAGCCAACTGGTGTATTGTAAATATATTATAAGAAACAGACGGTATCCGTTGGGATAAAGATAGTGTTATGAAAAAGCTGGAGACACTTATTATTAGAATATAAGTGCGACTGAATGGAGAATTTTAGACGATGATAAGCACCACCTAACTACTGATTGGGATGAATAGAATGTGGCTTCGGACAAATTGCTACATTAATTATATTACTCGAGTACCAACCATCAGATAAGATTTTGTACTATACATCGAGAGTTCTCATCGCCTCGTGATTGCTGGAGTTTTATACATGGGTAACATGAGTTGTAGATGATATAAAGGAAGACATGGATATGGTGTAGTATACCAAATGTAGTGGATAGGAATTATATGGATTTGAAAATTCGAAAAGGAGACATAGAGAAGAATATAAATAGATAATGATATGGGTACACCCAAAAGGGGGGAAGCGGATGAGAGAAATGCAAGTGTAGGATGAAAACAACTGATACTGCCATACATTTAATGTGAAAACTTAAACTTTAAGTGAGATCCCTTGTTGAAACAAGTTAGTAAGATTTGAAAGCCAGAAATAAACGGATATAAGCCAAGATGGTATTTGAGACAGTGCTGAGAATTATTGGTAAAAGATTTTGGATAATATGACATCAGAAGGTGGATGCTTATAACAAGGAAGAATATGACAAGAGAATGGTAATGAGTAACTTAAAAGATGTTATAAAGGATATCTACGCTATACTGGTTTAAAGGCTAAAATATTGGCAACAGAGTTGTTCGCTAATGGTATCGCGACACATAAGTAGCAAAGGAGAAAGGATAGGAAATCTCTCCTATAGTAGGATATGAGAAAACCAAATGGTGAATAGTGGAAGGGAAAAGAGTATTACAAGAAGGCTACAAACGAGTTTTAGTACGGATATGTACAGCAGAATGGACCAGGAAAAGGGTAGACTCTGACTAAAGATTAGAAACACTTTATACAAGTGGTACAAGAATAGTTATGCAACCTACGAATATTTGTATACTAAGAATGAGACCGAGTGGGTACTTGATAAGAAGAGTAAGAATTCAGTAACAATAATGTGGCTGCGATATTTTGGATACATTAGGGAAAGGTGTAAGGTGGTTTGAGCCAAATTACAGAGATAGAATTGGTACTGAGGGCAAATAGGACATGACCATGGTTGAGCCTTAATATCAATTGAAAGATATAAGAGAAGAATATAGGTTCTGCATAAAGACTAGCGAGGCAACGCTAAGATATTTCGTGGGCTAATTCGAGCCCCTACACCTGCTCGTGTACAGATTGCAGTAAGATGCGTGGTAGGAAAGCTAAGAGAAAATTTGAGAAAAAGGGGAAATGGAAGAGTTTGAATCAGAATTAGAGAAACGACACGAGATAATATGCCTAAAGCATTGCCAGTTAGAGTAAGGGAAATTACGAAATGATTTAACCGAGACAATCAGAACAAGCGAGTTACTAGTTACTGGATGACAGTAAAGTTATATTATGAGGAGACCCTAGCACTATTTGATAGCCAACCCTAAGGATCGAGATCAAGAAATAAAAGCAAGTGATAGTTAAAGACCTTTAAAAGAAAGTCAGAAAGTGACACATGATGCTGAGGATTCCAGAATACGGACTGTAACAGCGGAGTAAAGTAAGGATATAGGAATACAAAAATGTTACCCTCTGGGAAATTTCATTTTTCTTGTAGGACCTGCGAAGGGTTTACAGGTTACCAGAGACATGCAATACTCCAGGGATATTAAAGTCTAATGAACTGACGAGGGACGTCTGCGCGTTATAAAAATTGTATTTAAAAATTGAGAGGTAAGACAACAACGTGGAATTATTACATCGAGAAGCAACCGAAAGAGGAAATATTATCGGAATGGCTACTTAGAGACCTGGAATACGTTATAGTGGATTAAAGGGAATTGACCAATGAAACAAGCATGTCAAGGGCATAATTAAATAAGAGAACACTTGAGAAAGTATTGGGAGTTTAGGACCAGTTTAACATTCGAGGACGAATGTTTCAAAGGGGGGAAGAATGTTATATCCCATACTTTTGTACGCTTGATTTGTCGTAAGTTAATCGACATAAGTTTAAGGGCAAGATTAATTCCTTTTGAGGTTCTAAGTATTTATGTGACGCTTAACAAGTGTGATGACGGTGATTGAGAATAATATTTTATGTGTACCAAAAGGGATTATGGACTAATGCTATATCACATAATTGTGATAATAAGTATATGAAGTGTGTTAAAAGTGGTTCATATTTAAGTGGATTGAGATCAAAAAATTAGTTATGTGGATAATTGGTTAAAAGTGGAATAAAGTGGGAGAGTATAAAATTAAATGTGGTGTTAATTAAAAAAATTAGTGGATAAGTGTTAAAGGTTAACCATTTCCACGTGTGTACCAGCCACAAAGCAGCCAAGTGACCCACACATCCATATATCCTTTTGATGACACGTATGGGGTAAGTTGTTTTCCTTTTTATAAAGATATATATGGTGGGCCGTGAGTTATAAAAGGATTGCAATCTTGGGGATTTAATTTTCAGCAAAACATTTTCATCTAATGAAAATTAGAGCAGCAACGTACTGCCATAAACATTAGATTTTCATCTAATGAAAATCAGTACTTAAAAGATTAAGCAAGCAGCAACGTTATTTAATTTTGTGACGGGTTTCGCTCACCGCTTCGATCTCGTCGTTTGTTTTGTCGTGTTGTTGAGTTCGGGCTTTCTTCGAAGTGAAGTAAGGTGGAAGAATATTATTTCTTGGCATATAAGGTAAGAATTATCCTCTCCTAATTATATTTAAATTCGTTGAAGTTATAGCTAAATCGTGTGATGAGAAATACGAGAATTATACCATAAACCGTATTTGATGTTGTTGGCTCGTGGGCTGTTTGTTAGACTGTTTTGTGGGCTATGCAGATGTTGTCATGGATGGAAATTATGGGAAATAGCGTGAATAATACGTTCTTAATGCTGCTATATATGTCTATAAGTTTATAGAGAGAATCGGTGGAAGATTTGTCAATATAGATTTGGACTAAAACTCGAGGAAAGAGATTTTGTGTTCTTGAATTAGTTGAAAAGGGATTGTGGCATAATTCTTACTTTGTTTGATATGGAAACTTGTATGTACGATTGTTGCTAATGTTGTTACAATTGATTGGGAGTTGTTTAAAGTTGGGGTGGAGCGGGTAACATAGAGGAAATGCTGCCCGATTTCCGTTAAGTTCTTACTAATCAAAATACTACTCAAGAAGTATAAACTAAGAAGTGATTCCCATAAGTGATTGGTTGTATATTTATAAGTTTGGGAAATTGTAGTTTATTAACAATAGTATTACTCTCATATTAAATAGGCTAAAAGAGCAACGAAGTAAGCTTGGTTACGGTTGATCTACGACAGGTATGTAAGGCTACCCTATTCCTTCTTTTGGCATGTCCTAGGTATACTAGGTTGATATTTGAGCCCCGGGGGCAATTCTGTTCCTTGAAATCCGAATTGGAAATCGAGTACTATTCATTCAATCTAATTGAACTATAAAACACTTGTTTTGTTGGAAGAGTGATTATATGTCCGAAACTTTTGCAAATGTAATCGAATCGCTTCGAAACTTCCATGTATGGTTCCATAGACCTCAAATGTCCGTAATTCATGTCCGCCACCTCGACTTGACCCGAGGTGGGCCCGCTAACTCTGAGATTCTTTCGTTTGCTCTATAAGGCTCATTTTTGTGTAATGTCGGCAAAAAGGGCTTTTGCTTATGAATTTGGCTACCGTAAAATAATGTTTTGATTGCCACGATATTCTAAATTATATTTTGAATCATAATTACCATTTTGGAAATACTTTTGTGAAATGAACCCCGTTTTGGTTAATTGTTCGAACTATTTTGACTAATGAGTCAACATGTGATTTTATCAAGTTTGCAAAAGTACTTTGATATATAAATTGCATTTTTTTCTCACGACTCCGCTCGTGCCCTTATTATGATTTCGTTCACCGGTTCCCGGGCCGGTTATGGTTCGTGCGCGCTATGATAAATTCGGCCGTATGCTGTGTTACGGTTCCCGAGACCTCGCCATAGGGCCGGGTTCCGTTTGGAGTTATGTTGTGATATGGTTGGCGATATGCTATGATGATATGTGTGTTCGGGGATGTACGGAGATTTGAACCTTCTGGTGTTATGCTGTGTGTGGCACCAGCGTCGGAGTGGTGACCACGTTCCTGAGCTTTGCATGATTTTATCTGCATTATGTATACATATGTTTTGGTACAGACTTTGATATACTGGTCAGTATTCCCTTTTTGTATCTGGTTGTTTTCAGTTATGGTTTACATTTCTGTACTCTATGCTTTACATACTCAGTACATTTTTCGTACTGACCCCCTTTCTTCGGGGGGCTGCGTTTCATGCCCGCAGGTACAGACGCCGGTGACCCACCACTGTAGGCTCCACGTCCTACTATTACAGAGTGCTCCTTTTGATTCGGAGCCCATATGTCGGTATATATCTTTTGTGATGTATATGCATATGTATATTTGACTATTTAGGGTACGGCGGGGCCCTGTCCCGTCATATGTCTTCGTTTTGTATTTGTAGAGGCCTGTAGTCATATATGTGGGTCGAGGGTCCTATATGTGTCTGCTTTGTTTACGATTTGTGTCTTAATGCGGTCCGTCTGTTATGGTGGCCAAAATGGCCCATATGTTTGTATCTGTACATATGACCGGCGATGTGCATTCCGCTGCTCCTTCTGTTTTGATATGATATTTTGGTATGCGCGACCGCTTAAGACAAGCTTTGATTTGAAATATGTATAAAATAACTATCATGAAATCTGAGTTAAGCTTTGATATGACGATTTGGCTGATATGTCCGTTTGGGGTGTCCAAGTAGGGCGCCAGTCGCGGCCCACGGGGCAGGGTCGTGACAAAAGTGGTATCAGAGCGGTTTGTCCTCGGAATGTCTACAGGCCATGTCTCGTAGAGTCTTGTTTATCGGTGTGTTGTGCACCACATCTATAAACTGGAGGCTACAGGGCATTTAGGGTGTTACTTTTCTTTGGATCTTAGATCGTGCAATAGAGCCAGCTGTAGGAAATAAATTCCTTTTCTTTCTAACCCTTGATTGCAGCTGGAGAGCGGTATCGACGTAAGACAACGACTGCTGACATTGGAAGATACACAGTACTCAGGTAAGTGATGGTATGAAAGACGTATGCTGGGTAAGGTATCCTGAAGTACGATTAGAACATAAAGTCGAACATTGAAAAGAGAAATGAACATGAAAAGTGTAGCAGGTGCAGTTGAGTTGGGCATGTGAGGTAAGCCTCGACATCTGTATACTTCTATCTGTAATTGTTAGCCCTGTGTGGCTATGATACGATATGATATATACGTATATATGTTGGCCCTGTGAGACATTGTCGGTATTTCCTGCGTGCAGGTTTTGGGATAATAAGAAGTACAGAGGAAACTCTGCCCAAATTTTTCCAGAAATAGAAAAAAAAAAGAGATATAAGTTGATAATATGTCTTGAAAGTCGATACCGATAGGGTAAATTTATTATGTCTGATTAAAGCTTTAAGAGATACCCTCCATGTCATCCGTGAGAGGCACCATTCTTATTTGGGAAATATTATTTCGAAGAAGCATATATGAGCAGCAAAGTTTGGAATCCATTTGAACGGACCTGAATACTTTCCAGCCACATTTTTACCTTAGAAAAACTCATACTGAAGGGCAAAAATGTCTAGCAATTAAGTTTCTCTTTTATTGAAAAGTATAAAGCATACAGCAAGTAGTTTATGAACTAATGATTCATTCACGACTCAAGAATAAATCTGGAGGTAACCCATGTGAATCAAGCATTAGAAGTCCCGTGGTGCTGGTCGAATTCTAGTTTTTCTTCTGCTGGTGGTTGAAGGATGCTTCATAGTAATATTTTATTGGTTCTTAATTAACTAATTGGAGATAGAATCTGTGGAAGGTAACTTAAACTTGTGGGCTGTCTAGGATCATGTATTTTATATGTTGTTGGTGAAATGCTAGGATGATTTGGAAGGGCTTGTGATACTAAGGGATGGTTTAGAAAAAGGTGGCAACTCGTAACAGAACATTTTATTGAGGTATCGAGTGAACTGACAAGTAGGGATAAATTGTGATGAGTTTACAGTTAAAAGGAGTAGTAGTATGATTGAGATAAAAATACGGAGGAGAAAGAGTTATGACAAATTACGAAGGTAATGATAAGACAGCTTGTGAGATGCTAAGGGTAAGATCGATCAGAAAGGGTGAAGGGTTAAGTACGTCTAGTCCATAGAGTGTAATTAAAGCATAGTAAGAGTCGTGAATAAGATTAAGAAGTGTTACGTTATGGGATGGCTTACGAACAGGATGTAATGTAAATACCATAAGGATTGCCACAGGAATGGGTAAAGCCTAGCAAGGAAGTAACTAAAGGAGATGATGTAATTAGTGTGAAACGGAAAAGCAAATGTAGAACGAATAAGGAAGACCTACCAAGTCCTATAGGAAAAGTTCAGAATAGAGATCAAGTGGTAACGAAAGTGGAAGCGCGCACAGGAAGAGAAGAAGTAATTGAAAGAAGAAGATAGAAAGAAAGCGAGTGGGATTACAGTGTAGCTTGGAAAACGAGTAATACAAGTGACAGAGCTGTGAAAGACCAACCTATAGGAAGATGAGCAACGAGACAGAATGAATGCCAGAAATGACTGGTATAATAAGAACAAATAGGGGAGAACAGAATATGTTTCGAAAATGAGAAAGGGGATTATGTAAAAGTAGTGTTTTCCGAAGGATACAGGAGTAGCATGAGATTCTTCGTGCACAGAATAAAAGATAGGCACACATTGGAGAAATGAAAGGAATACTGTTATGTCCCGCGTTTTCGCATAATTGGAAATCGAGAAATAATTACGACTTGGGTGTTAGAAGGACATAATTTGATTTTTGTAAATATGACTATGTTGGTTATGGAATTTTTAATGTCAAGACCTCGGGGAAGGACGAGGGTAAATTTGGAATTTCGGAAATTAGTTTCGGGAATTACAAAACGGGGCGTTTTGTGAATTGGGTTAAGAAAAAAAATTATAACAAAAAATGAAGCCCAAGAGTTGAAGGGTGGCCGGCCCTAGCCAAGCCCAAACCCACTATTGTAATGTCATGTGCTATGCACATGACTATTAATGGATATATATCAATATGTTACACTTAGAATTTTCATTAGAACCACAAAAAAATTTCAAGAACACCCCACAAGGAGGTTCGGCCGTGAGCTAGAGAAGGAAGAGAAAAAAATTTCCAAGTCTTGTTTGTGATCCAAAAATCCTAGTTTTTACATAGTTGTGAAGTGCTCAAGACCCTCTTCAACGGGGTATATTTAGTTTGGCGCAAGAACGACGTTTACGACAAGTCGGGTTTTCAAGAAAAGGTAAGAATTTTGCCCCTTGATTGATATAGAATTGATATGAATATGTTAAGGATTGGGAATAGGTGAGAATTCCGTAGTTTTGATGTAAATAGAAAGCTATGGGTGTGTGTGTAAGTTGGGTGTTGGCCGTGAGCCATAGAGAGGAAAAATGATGGGGATTGAGCTTGTTTAAGTTGGCATAATGTGTTGTTGTGATCCTTGTATCGTAAAAGATTGATTGTTAAATTAAATTGACGGTGGAAAACGATTTCGGATATTATCGGAAAGTGTATACCCTTGGTATCTTTATGTATATCAATGTATATTTTGGGTGCTATAGACTTTAAATATGAATCTATAATGACGTTGAGGAATTCGGAATGAAGTGATGCGAGTTAGAATGTTCGTAGTGCATTTTTGGATGTTTTGAAGAATTAGGGAAATTAATTGATTTTGGTGCAATTTCGTGTATGGCTTGGATTGTAATTAGAATGTGATTGTATAAGTTTGAATGTGGAAATGAATACAATTATATAGGTATAGAGTCGGAGTTTTGAAAGTGTGAACGAAAGTTGCCAACTTAGATAATAAAGTAGAACCTTGAAGCTAGGGTGGTTTGATTGTTGTTTGTGTTGTTGTTGATGTGTGGGCTGTTGTGATTGATGAATTTGGAGCCGAGCTACGCCTCGGGGATGTTAGATTTATAGGGGAAATGCTGCCGAAATTTCGGTAGGCAAATATGAAGTTAAAGGCATTTTTAAGCCTAAGAATCTCAATTGGTAACTTTGACCATTTGCAGATTTTTGACGAAACGGGACTGGACTTTCGGGAGAGCTTACGACGTCTGTGAGGTATGTAAAGCTTACCACTCCTTCATTTGGCATATCCTAGTATGTTAGTCGAATATGAGACCTTCCGGAGCATTTCTGCTCCTCGAAACCCGATCCACAGAAAAGTTACTATTCATTCAATCCTATTGAAGCCTAAGGGCTCTATTTTGGCTAGAATGCCACCATTCGTCCGAAACCTATCGAAATGTGGTCGGGTGATTTAGAAATGATTATGTATGACCCCTTTGGCCTATAAATGTTCGAAAAATATGTTCGCCGCCTCAATTTGACTCGAGGTGGGCCCGTTAACCCCGAGACGCCCTATCTGTCTTATTGGGCTGTCCTTTTGAATGAAGTTTGAAATGATGCTTTCGATTTTGGGACTTCCTCCTACGGGATATATATTTTGAATATTACGATGCGCTAAGTTATGTTTTGAGCTATACGTACTAGTTTGGAAACGTTTTGTGAAATGAAACCTTGTTATCGGCTAAGTATCCGACTACTTTGTACTATGAAATGACTTACAAAATCATTATGCTTTGGAAAGCTGTTTTGAAATATATTTTGCATTTGTTTGCTCACGACTCCGCTCGTGCCTTATTATGACTTCGTTCACCGGTTCCCGGGCCGGTTTTGATTCGTGCGCCTTATGACAAATTCGGCCGTATGCTGTGTTACGGTTCCCGAGGCTTCGCCATAGGGCCGGGTTCCGTTTGGAGTTATGCTGTGATATGGCTCGTGATGCGATACGCTCACCTATGATTATGTTTGTGTTCGGGGATGTACGGAGATTTGAAACCTTCTGGTGTTATGCTGTGTGTGGCGCCAGCGTCGGAGTGGCGACCACGTTCTCGAGCTTTGCATGATTTTCGCCTGCATTATGTATATGTACACGATTTGATACTGATTTCGACACTCCGGTTTGTACTCCACTTTGTCTTTTGATTTGCTTCCGGTTTTGATCCATATTTCTGTACTTCGTGCTTTACATACTCAGTACATATTTCGTACTGACCCCCCTTTCTTCGGGGGCTGCGTTTTATGCCCGCAGGTACAGAAGCTCGTTTGGGATGATCCTCCGGTTTAGGCTACTCACTCTGCTATTTTGGAGTACTCCATCTGATCCGGAGTCCACTTTGGTATAGACATTCTCTGTTATGCATACACTGTGTTCATTGACTATTTGGGTACGGCGGGGCCCTGTCTCGCCATCTGTCTTTGTTTTGAGTTCGTAGAGGCCTGTAGTCATATATGTGGGATAAGGGTCCTATGTATGGTTGTTCCATTTTGTTTTCTGGTCTTAAAGCGGTCCGTTCGTTATGATGGCCCCAAATGGCCCTTATGCTTATGTTTGCACTGTTGACCGGCGATGTCTATTCCGCCGCTCCGTTTGTATTTGATAGGGCATTTTGATTTGGTATGACCGCTTAAGACATGTTTTTGACATAAAGTATGTTTGATATGATTTTCGAAAAACTCTGAAAGGAATTTGGATCTGGAAATAAATATGCGATTTGGTCTGGGTACCCAGGTAGGGTGCCAGTCGCGGCCCACGGGGCTGGGTCGTGACAAAAGTGGTATCAGAGCAGTTTGTCCTCGGAATGTCTACAGGCCGTGTCTCGTAGAGTCGTGTTTATCGATGTGTTGTGCACCACACCTATAAACAGGAAGCTACAGGGCATTTAGGATGTTACTTTCTTTGGAATCTTAGATCGTGCGATAGAGCCAACTGTAGGAAATGAATTTCTTTTTCTAACCTTCGATTGCAGCTGGAGAACGGTATCGACGTAAGACAGTGATTGTTGATATTGGAAGCTACACAGTGCTCAGGTTAGCAATGATATGGAAGATGTATGTTGGGTAAGGTGTTTGAAATACGATTGGAACGTAAGCCGGACATTGGAAGGAAAAATAAAATATGAAAAGTGTAGCAGGTACAGTTGAGTTGGGCATGTGAGGTAAGCTTCGGCGTATTTATATTTTTGTTTAAAATTGTTAGCCCGTGTGGCTATGAGATGATATGATGTAATATGTATGTACGTATATGTGGTGGCCCTGTGAGGCCTGGTTGGTATTTCCTGTGTACAGGTTTTGGGATAGTAAGAAATATAGAGGAACCTCTGCCCAAATTTTTCTAGAAATACGAAAAAGGGGAAAAGAGATATAAATTCTTAACCTGTTTTGAAGGTCGATATCATTATGATAAACCTATTATGGTGGATTAAAAGGTACCCCTCCATGTTATTTGTGAGGAGCGTTACCCCTAGCGGAAAAATTTTATCTCAACAAAATATATACGAGGAGTAGATTCGCAAGTTATTTGGAGGGACCAGGAATGTGTTCCAACCCCATTTTGTTTTGGCACAACCCATGTGAAGGACAAGAATGTCCGACGATTAAGGTTCCTCAAATTGGAAAAATACAAAACGTATGACAAGCCGTTGAGAATTGAGCGGTACGCTCTCGGCTTAAGTATATATATATGTATAACCGTGGGGGTAATTATGTGAATTAGGCATTTGATGATTTCGCGAAGTTCGTCGGACTTTGGTTTTCTTTTGTTGATGGTTGGAAGACACCTTACTGTAATATTCTGTCAGTTTCCCTTGACTATTTGGAGATGGAATTTGTAGAATACGAATTTAGACTTGTGGGCTGTCTGGAAGTATGTAGGTACGTATGGAGGTAAATGTTGAGGATTTATAAGTGACGACACGGTAACCACCAAGTCAGAAAAGTAATAGAATTCTCGTAGGCCGGGGTGGGACCCGCTACGGGGATGTTTTGAAAAGTTGTTAAGACCCCGAATTGTCTTAAATTACGTGACAAAGGTCGTGAGTGGCGATCGACGAAATTATATTAGCCCTAACGCGTCAAAACGCGTGAAAGTTTCGGGGTTAAGCGTGCTCAAGCCAGAGCAATTCTGGATGGGTGACCCCCCTGGGAAGTAATGCAAGATTGTTGCACAAGTGTAAGTATGCTAGAGATAAATGAAAATTGGGGCAATCTAAAGGAAAAGGGAATGTGTGGAGTAATTAGTGCCCTTACAGGAGTCGCGCAGAACGAGGCGGACTAAATGGGCAAAGAAAAGGTACAACACCGCTCGGGAAATTGAGCGAATTTGAATGACAGTCAGAGACGTTCGTCAGTAAGGCATGGGTAAAAATGTCCGTATGTGTGTATATGTATGTATATGTGTGTGTGTAGGATTTTTGTTTGGTGCCGTGTGGGATGAGAGCCGAGTCCCGGCAACCAAATTGTGATAGACGAAGGGTTTCACTAAACCGGATACATGAAGCGAAGCGGGGGCGACGATCCGAATGTTGTCAAGGGATAGAAAAGCCCCATTTACATTATAACTTAGTTTGGAACGACGATGTCTGAAAGAGAAAATGAGTATGGGGGGTAGGAAAGATGAAAGATAAGCAGTGTGAATAAGCGGAATCTTTGAAAGAGTCGATACGCGAAACGCAAGACAATTTGTGTGATAGCTTGGCGAATGAGTTTACCAATAAAAGGGAAATTTTTCATGAATCATTGGAGCCTGCACTCCCGATGTTGATAAGGCCCTGTCTATTACGCCTCTATGCTTCTGGCCTCGATTGTGTTCCCAATTGATAAACCTTGGTACATCCGGTTCGGAATCTGATCTTGGTTGAAATACCTCTGCATGATTAGCTTTGATTGCGAATCCGTCCGACACATTTCTGTATGTCTGACTCTGAATATAACCTGTCTGATATGCCTCTGTACATTTGATGTTGATCACGCGTTTGTCTGATATATCTTCGTATGTCTGACTTTGACTACGACTCTGTCTGATACATTTCTGCCTGTCTGAATTTGGTCACGATTCTGTGTGATATAATTCTACACGTCTGATTCCGGTTTTGAATCTGTCCGATATGATTTCGTACGTCTGACCTCGATTATGAATCTGTCTGATAAATCTCTGGTGTGTTCGTATACGGATCTGTTTTGCCTTCTTAAGCGACCCGTATACTGCTATGGCCAAGACGGCCCACGAGTTTGTACGTATGTGTGCATTTGAGCGATGTATATTCCGCCACCTTTCTGATTTTGATATGACTATTCTGCACGGGCGACTGCTTAAGATAAGGGGGCAATAAGTGTTGCGTGACGTCTGTTGTTGACTCTCAGTTCGAACAACGTATGTTGAGTCTGAAGGAGTCTGAATACGATGATCTGGTTGTGAATTCGTCTGGGGTGACAGGATGTTTCCGTGTGTTTGATTCTCATTACGAATTCGCCTGATGCGCCTTCGTACGTCTGACTCCGACCTCAGATTTGTTTGACATGTTCTGTACCCCTGATTTTGACTATGAGCCGTCTGCCATAGTCTAATATGTCTGCCTCCGATTACGAGTTCGCTCGATATGCTGCGAGGCGTCCGGTCCTAGTTCTGAATCCGTTGATGTGAAGTGTTTGGTATGATTCTGGATTCGTTGGTATGAAGTGATTTTGAATCCGTTGGTGTGAGGTGTCCGGTATGAAGTGGAATTACGATAATGTGGTAGGGAGTTCAGTAGTGTGATAAGGAATGACATTAGCTATGATGTCTGGAAAGCGTTGTTCGTTACAGAAGATAGCGTGTGGCCCTTAATAAAACAAGGACTCAGTTTGAAATCTCGCCTGAAGGTGCATTATTGTACGATGGTAGATTCTGTGTACCGGACGTAGCGGGCTTCCGGCGACGGATTATGGGCAAGGCACATAATGCGCGGTATTATGTGCATCCTGGTTCCACTAAGATGTATCGGGATCTCAGGTGGTTGTATTGGTGGGACAGCATGAAAGAAGATGTTACCGAGTTTGTTAATCACTGCCCGAACTGCCAGCAAGTTAAGACCAAGCATCAAAAGCCCGGTGGATTGGTACAGGAGATGGAAATTCCAGCCTGGAAATGGGAGATGATTAATAAGGACTTCATTGTTGGGTTGCCGCGTACTCTACGCAGGTACGACTCTATTTGGGTTATTGTGGACAGGCTGACTAAATCAGCCCATTTCCTTCCGGTCCGGACTATCTACTCGGCTGAGGACTATGCCCGATTATATATATCAGAGAGATAGTCAGACTTCACGAAGTCCCGGTATCTATTATTACTGACCGAGGTGCCTAGTTTACAGCTAATTTCTGGAGGTCATTTCAAGAGGGACTAGGGGCTCAGGTGAGCCTCAGTACAGCTTTCCATCCTCAGACCGACGGGCAGGCCGAGCGCACTATTCAGACGCTCGAGGATATGTTGCGGGCCTGCGTTATTGATTTTAGGGGCAACTGGGATGATCATTTGCCGCTTATAGAGTTTGCTTACATTAGCAGTTATCACTCCAGCATTCTGGTGGCCCCGTACGAGGCCCTTTATGGCAGGAGATGCAGGTCTCCTATTGGTTGGTTTGACGTGGGCGAGACTAAGTTGATTGGGCCGGATGTGATCCAGGAAGCTGTAGATAAGGTGAAGCTCACTTGGGAACGACTGTTAGCTGCTCAGAGTCGACAGAAAGCTTATGCTGATAGACGACGTCGACCGTTAGAGTTCCAGATTGGCGGCTGGGTATTCCTAAAGGTGTCGCCCATGAAGGGCGTTATGAGATTTGGTAGGAAGGGTAAGTTGAGTCCGCGGTACATCGGGCCATACCAGATTGTTCGGAAGATAGGCGCGGTCGCCTACGAGCTAGACTTGCCATCAGATTTGGAGTCCGTGCACCCGGTGTTTCATGTGTCTATGCTGCGGAAGTGTATTGGTGACCCTTCCAGGATATTCCCAGTAGATGATCTTCAGGTGACGGAGCAGCTGTCTTATGATGAGCAGCCGGTATCTGTTCTAGACCGTCAGGTGAGGAGATTGCGCACTAAGGAGGTGCCTTCTGTCAAGGTTCTGTGGCGCAATAACAACCAGGAAGAGATGACTTGGGAGGCGGAGGATGAGATGAAGAAGAGATTCCCCCATTTATTCCCTACGCCTCCTGTAATCTAGACTTGTGTATTTGTTGTACCAATGAACGGATGGACCATGTGTGCTATTTATATATAAAATGGTTTTCCCGTTATGCTTGTGAGTCTTTATAAGATTTATTTAACATTCGGGGACGAATGTTCTTAAGGGGGGGAGAATGTTATGTCCCGCGTTTTCGCATAATTGGAAATCGAGAAATAATTACGACTTGGGTGTTAGAAGGACATAATTTGATTTTTGTAAATATGACTATGTTGGTTATGGAATTTTTAATGTCAAGACCTCGGGGAAGGACGAGGGTAAATTTGGAATTTCGGAAATTAGTTTCGGGAATTACAAAACGGGGCGTTTTGTGAATTGGGTTAAGAAAAAAAATTATAACAAAAATGAAGCCCAAGAGTTGAAGGGTGGCCGGCCCTAGCCAAGCCCAAACCCACTATTGTAATGTCATGTGCTATGCACATGACTATTAATGGATATATATCAATATGTTACACTTAGAATTTTCATTAGAACCACAAAAAAATTTCAAGAACACCCCACAAGGAGGTTCGGCCGTGAGCTAGAGAAGGAAGAGAAAAAAATTTCCAAGTCTTGTTTGTGATCCAAAAATCCTAGTTTTTACATAGTTGTGAAGTGCTCAAGACCCTCTTCAACGGGGTATATTTAGTTTGGCGCAAGAACGACGTTTACGACAAGTCGGGTTTTCAAGAAAAGGTAAGAATTTTGCCCCTTGATTGATATAGAATTGATATGAATATGTTAAGGATTGGGAATAGGTGAGAATTCCGTAGTTTTGATGTAAATAGAAAGCTATGGGTGTGTGTGTAAGTTGGGTGTTGGCCGTGAGCCATAGAGAGGAAAAATGATGGGGATTGAGCTTGTTTAAGTTGGCATAATGTGTTGTTGTGATCCTTGTATCGTAAAAGATTGATTGTTAAATTAAATTGACGGTGGAAAACGATTTCGGATATTATCGGAAAGTGTATACCCTTGGTATCTTTATGTATATCAATGTATATTTTGGGTGCTATAGACTTTAAATATGAATCTATAATGACGTTGAGGAATTCGGAATGAAGTGATGCGAGTTAGAATGTTCGTAGTGCATTTTTGGATGTTTTGAAGAATTAGGGAAATTAATTGATTTTGGTGCAATTTCGTGTATGGCTTGGATTGTAATTAGAATGTGATTGTATAAGTTTGAATGTGGAAATGAATACAATTATATAGGTATAGAGTCGGAGTTTTGAAAGTGTGAACGAAAGTTGCCAACTTAGATAATAAAGTAGAACCTTGAAGCTAGGGTGGTTTGATTGTTGTTTGTGTTGTTGTTGATGTGTGGGCTGTTGTGATTGATGAATTTGGAGCCGAGCTACGCCTCGGGGATGTTAGATTTATAGGGGAAATGCTTGCCGAAATTTCGGTAGGCAAATATGAAGTTAAAGGCATTTTTAAGCCTAAGAATCTCAATTGGTAACTTTGACCATTTGCAGATTTTTGACGAAACGGGACTGGACTTTCGGGAGAGCTTACGACGTCTGTGAGGTATGTAAAGCTTACCACTCCTTCATTTGGCATATCCTAGTATGTTAGTCGAATATGAGACCTTCCGGAGCATTTCTGCTCCTCGAAACCCGATCCACAGAAAAGTTACTATTCATTCAATCCTATTGAAGCCTAAGGGCTCTATTTTGGCTAGAATGCCACCATTCGTCCGAAACCTATCGAAATGTGGTCGGGTGATTTAGAAATGATTATGTATGACCCCTTTGGCCTATAAATGTTCGAAAAATATGTTCGCCGCCTCAATTTGACTCGAGGTGGGCCCGTTAACCCCGAGACGCCCTATCTGTCTTATTGGGCTGTCCTTTTGAATGAAGTTTGAAATGATGCTTTCGATTTTGGGACTTCCTCCTACGGGATATATATTTTGAATATTACGATGCGCTAAGTTATGTTTTGAGCTATACGTACTAGTTTGGAAACGTTTTGTGAAATGAAACCTTGTTATCGGCTAAGTATCCGACTACTTTGTACTATGAAATGACTTACAAAATCATTATGCTTTGGAAAGCTGTTTTGAAATATATTTTGCATTTGTTTGCTCACGACTCCGCTCGTGCCTTATTATGACTTCGTTCACCGGTTCCCGGGCCGGTTTTGATTCGTGCGCCTTATGACAAATTCGGCCGTATGCTGTGTTACGGTTCCCGAGGCTTCGCCATAGGGCCGGGTTCCGTTTGGAGTTATGCTGTGATATGGCTCGTGATGCGATACGCTCACCTATGATTATGTTTGTGTTCGGGGATGTACGGAGATTTGAAACCTTCTGGTGTTATGCTGTGTGTGGCGCCAGCGTCGGAGTGGCGACCACGTTCTCGAGCTTTGCATGATTTTCGCCTGCATTATGTATATGTACACGATTTGATACTGATTTCGACACTCCGGTTTGTACTCCACTTTGTCTTTTGATTTGCTTCCGGTTTTGATCCATATTTCTGTACTTCGTGCTTTACATACTCAGTACATATTTCGTACTGACCCCCCTTTCTTCGGGGGCTGCGTTTTATGCCCGCAGGTACAGAAGCTCGTTTGGGATGATCCTCCGGTTTAGGCTACTCACTCTGCTATTTTGGAGTACTCCATCTGATCCGGAGTCCACTTTGGTATAGACATTCTCTGTTATGCATACACTGTGTTCATTGACTATTTGGGTACGGCGGGGCCCTGTCTCGCCATCTGTCTTTGTTTTGAGTTCGTAGAGGCCTGTAGTCATATATGTGGGATAAGGGTCCTATGTATGGTTGTTCCATTTTGTTTTCTGGTCTTAAAGCGGTCCGTTCGTTATGATGGCCCCAAATGGCCCTTATGCTTATGTTTGCACTGTTGACCGGCGATGTCTATTCCGCCGCTCCGTTTGTATTTGATAGGGCATTTTGATTTGGTATGACCGCTTAAGACATGTTTTTGACATAAAGTATGTTTGATATGATTTTCGAAAAACTCTGAAAGGAATTTGGATCTGGAAATAAATATGCGATTTGGTCTGGGTACCCAGGTAGGGTGCCAGTCGCGGCCCACGGGGCTGGGTCGTGACAAATACTAAAGGAAGCACTCAAGACAAACGTAACTAATTGAGTATGAGTATAGGACAAAAGGGAAATATATAGTTATGAACTTAAGATGTAGTACGATGAGAAGGTGATAAGACAAGACCATTATTAAGACGAATTTGATATGATTTTGAGTAAGTTAGAAATTACCGTTGGGTATACAACAAGGATGAAAAGCAGGAGGCATAAAAGAGTACTATGTGTACGTGACTTCACCTCGGAAACAGTGAAATCCTTAAAGGACAAGGATTGCAGATTTCCAAGCCAACTGGTGTATTGTAAATATATTATAAGAAACAGACGGTATCCGTTGGGATAAAGATAGTGTTATGAAAAAGCTGGAGACACTTATTATTAGAATATAAGTGCGACTGAATGGAGAATTTTAGACGATGATAAGCACCACCTAACTACTGATTGGGATGAATAGAATGTGGCTTCGGACAAATTGCTACATTAATTATATTACTCGAGTACCAACCATCAGATAAGATTTTGTACTATACATCGAGAGTTCTCATCGCCTCGTGATTGCTGGAGTTTTATACATGGGTAACATGAGTTGTAGATGATATAAAGGAAGACATGGATATGGTGTAGTATACCAAATGTAGTGGATAGGAATTATATGGATTTGAAAATTCGAAAAGGAGACATAGAGAAGAATATAAATAGATAATGATATGGGTACACCCAAAAGGGGGGAAGCGGATGAGAGAAATGCAAGTGTAGGATGAAAACAACTGATACTGCCATACATTTAATGTGAAAACTTAAACTTTAAGTGAGATCCCTTGTTGAAACAAGTTAGTAAGATTTGAAAGCCAGAAATAAACGGATATAAGCCAAGATGGTATTTGAGACAGTGCTGAGAATTATTGGTAAAAGATTTTGGATAATATGACATCAGAAGGTGGATGCTTATAACAAGGAAGAATATGACAAGAGAATGGTAATGAGTAACTTAAAAGATGTTATAAAGGATATCTACGCTATACTGGTTTAAAGGCTAAAATATTGGCAACAGAGTTGTTCGCTAATGGTATCGCGACACATAAGTAGCAAAGGAGAAAGGATAGGAAATCTCTCCTATAGTAGGATATGAGAAAACCAAATGGTGAATAGTGGAAGGGAAAAGAGTATTACAAGAAGGCTACAAACGAGTTTTAGTACGGATATGTACAGCAGAATGGACCAGGAAAAGGGTAGACTCTGACTAAAGATTAGAAACACTTTATACAAGTGGTACAAGAATAGTTATGCAACCTACGAATATTTGTATACTAAGAATGAGACCGAGTGGGTACTTGATAAGAAGAGTAAGAATTCAGTAACAATAATGTGGCTGCGATATTTTGGATACATTAGGGAAAGGTGTAAGGTGGTTTGAGCCAAATTACAGAGATAGAATTGGTACTGAGGGCAAATAGGACATGACCATGGTTGAGCCTTAATATCAATTGAAAGATATAAGAGAAGAATATAGGTTCTGCATAAAGACTAGCGAGGCAACGCTAAGATATTTCGTGGGCTAATTCGAGCCCCTACACCTGCTCGTGTACAGATTGCAGTAAGATGCGTGGTAGGAAAGCTAAGAGAAAATTTGAGAAAAAGGGGAAATGGAAGAGTTTGAATCAGAATTAGAGAAACGACACGAGATAATATGCCTAAAGCATTGCCAGTTAGAGTAAGGGAAATTACGAAATGATTTAACCGAGACAATCAGAACAAGCGAGTTACTAGTTACTGGATGACAGTAAAGTTATATTATGAGGAGACCCTAGCACTATTTGATAGCCAACCCTAAGGATCGAGATCAAGAAATAAAAGCAAGTGATAGTTAAAGACCTTTAAAAGAAAGTCAGAAAGTGACACATGATGCTGAGGATTCCAGAATACGGACTGTAACAGCGGAGTAAAGTAAGGATATAGGAATACAAAAATGTTACCCTCTGGGAAATTTCATTTTTCTTGTAGGACCTGCGAAGGGTTTACAGGTTACCAGAGACATGCAATACTCCAGGGATATTAAAGTCTAATGAACTGACGAGGGACGTCTGCGCGTTATAAAAATTGTATTTAAAAATTGAGAGGTAAGACAACAACGTGGAATTATTACATCGAGAAGCAACCGAAAGAGGAAATATTATCGGAATGGCTACTTAGAGACCTGGAATACGTTATAGTGGATTAAAGGGAATTGACCAATGAAACAAGCATGTCAAGGGCATAATTAAATAAGAGAACACTTGAGAAAGTATTGGGAGTTTAGGACCAGTTTAACATTCGAGGACGAATGTTTCAAAGGGGGGAAGAATGTTATATCCCATACTTTTGTACGCTTGATTTGTCGTAAGTTAATCGACATAAGTTTAAGGGCAAGATTAATTCCTTTTGAGGTTCTAAGTATTTATGTGACGCTTAACAAGTGTGATGACGGTGATTGAGAATAATATTTTATGTGTACCAAAAGGGATTATGGACTAATGCTATATCACATAATTGTGATAATAAGTATATGAAGTGTGTTAAAAGTGGTTCATATTTAAGTGGATTGAGATCAAAAAATTAGTTATGTGGATAATTGGTTAAAAGTGGAATAAAGTGGGAGAGTATAAAATTAAATGTGGTGTTAATTAAAAAAATTAGTGGATAAGTGTTAAAGGTTAACCATTTCCACGTGTGTACCAGCCACAAAGCAGCCAAGTGACCCACACATCCATATATCCTTTTGATGACACGTATGGGGTAAGTTTTTTTCCTTTTTATAAAGATATATATGGTGGGCCGTGAGTTATAAAAGGATTGCAATCTTGGGGATTTAATTTTCAGCAAAACATTTTCATCTAATGAAAATTAGAGCAGCAACGTACTGCCATAAACATTAGATTTTCATCTAATGAAAATCAGTACTTAAAAGATTAAGCAAGCAGCAACGTTATTTAATTTTGTGACGGGTTTCGCTCACCGCTTCGATCTCGTCGTTTGTTTTGTCGTGTTGTTGAGTTCGGGCTTTCTTCGAAGTGAAGTAAGGTGGAAGAATATTATTTCTTGGCATATAAGGTAAGAATTATCCTCTCCTAATTATATTTAAATTCGTTGAAGTTATAGCTAAATCGTGTGATGAGAAATACGAGAATTATACCATAAACCGTATTTGATGTTGTTGGCTCGTGGGCTGTTTGTTAGACTGTTTTGTGGGCTATGCAGATGTTGTCATGGATGGAAATTATGGGAAATAGCGTGAATAATACGTTCTTAATGCTGCTATATATGTCTATAAGTTTATAGAGAGAATCGGTGGAAGATTTGTCAATATAGATTTGGACTAAAACTCGAGGAAAGAGATTTTGTGTTCTTGAATTAGTTGAAAAGGGATTGTGGCATAATTCTTACTTTGTTTGATATGGAAACTTGTATGTACGATTGTTGCTAATGTTGTTACAATTGATTGGGAGTTGTTTAAAGTTGGGGTGGAGCGGGTAACATAGAGGAAATGCTGCCCGATTTCCGTTAAGTTCTTACTAATCAAAATACTACTCAAGAAGTATAAACTAAGAAGTGATTCCCATAAGTGATTGGTTGTATATTTATAAGTTTGGGAAATTGTAGTTTATTAACAATAGTATTACTCTCATATTAAATAGGCTAAAAGAGCAACGAAGTAAGCTTGGTTACGGTTGATCTACGACAGGTATGTAAGGCTACCCTATTCCTTCTTTTGGCATGTCCTAGGTATACTAGGTTGATATTTGAGCCCCGGGGGCAATTCTGTTCCTTGAAATCCGAATTGGAAATCGAGTACTATTCATTCAATCTAATTGAACTATAAAACACTTGTTTTGTTGGAAGAGTGATTATATGTCCGAAACTTTTGCAAATCTAATCGAATCGCTTCGAAACTTCCATGTATGGTTCCATAGACCTCAAATGTCCGTAATTCATGTCCGCCACCTCGACTTGACCCGAGGTGGGCCCGCTAACTCCGAGATTCTTTCGTTTGCTCTATAAGGCTCATTTTTGTGTAATGTCGGCAAAAAGGGCTTTTGCTTATGAATTTGGCTACCGTAAAATAATGTTTTGATTGCCACGATATTCTAAATTATATTTTGAATCATAATTACCATTTTGGAAATACTTTTGTGAAATGAACCCCGTTTTGGTTAATTGTTCGAACTATTTTGACTAATGAGTCAACATGTGATTTTATCAAGTTTGCAAAAGTACTTTGATATATAAATTGCATTTTTTTCTCACGACTCCGCTCGTGCCCTTATTATGATTTCGTTCACCGGTTCCCGGGCCGGTTATGGTTCGTGCGCGCTATGATAAATTCGGCCGTATGCTGTGTTACGGTTCCCGAGACCTCGCCATAGGGCCGGGTTCCGTTTGGAGTTATGTTGTGATATGGTTGGCGATATGCTATGATGATATGTGTGTTCGGGGATGTACGGAGATTTGAACCTTCTGGTGTTATGCTGTGTGTGGCACCAGCGTCGGAGTGGTGACCACGTTCCTGAGCTTTGCATGATTTTATCTGCATTATGTATACATATGTTTTGGTACAGATTTTGATATACTGGTCAGTATTCCCTTTTTGTATCTGGTTGTTTTCAGTTATGGTTTACATTTCTGTACTCTATGCTTTACATACTCAGTACATTTTTCGTACTGACCCCCTTTCTTCGGGGGGCTGCGTTTCATGCCCGCAGGTACAGACGCCGGTGACCCACCACTGTAGGCTCCACGTCCTACTATTACAGAGTGCTCCTTTTGATTCGGAGCCCATATGTCGGTATATATCTTTTGTGATGTATATGCATATGTATATTTGACTATTTAGGGTACGGCGGGGCCCTGTCCCGTCATATGTCTTCGTTTTGTATTTGTAAAGGCCTGTAGTCATATATGTGGGTCGAGGGTCCTATATGTGTCTGCTTTGTTTACGATTTGTGTCTTAATGCGGTCCGTCTGTTATGGTGGCCAAAATGGCCCATATGTTTGTATCTGTACATATGACCGGCGATGTGCATTCCGCTGCTCCTTCTGTTTTGATATGATATTTTGGTATGCGCGACCGCTTAAGACAAGCTTTGATTTGAAATATGTATAAAATAACTATCATGAAATCTGAGTTAAGCTTTGATATGACGATTTGGCTGATATGTCCGTTTGGGGTGTCCAAGTAGGGCGCCAGTCGCGGCCCACGGGGCAGGGTCGTGACAGCGTATAACGAGGCAAGAACGTAAACTGTACATAGGAAGGCCCCTCTTTAGGCCGGCTGTCATGTAGGCTTTTATTTTCATCTTTGAAACGTTTCTTTTCATAGGCATAGGAATCAACATTTTTATATTACTTATTCTCGTGTACAGAAAACAGTACATTTCAGTAACGGTATCTTTTGCTCACATTTACAGACGCCGAATACAATCGGCTCTCCCAACCCCCCCTCGGTGTCCCTTATTCATGTATACAGAAAACAGTACAATTCAGTAGACGGTATCTTTCATTTACATTTACAGACGCCGAATACAATCGGCTCCCCCAACCCCCTCCCCAACGATGACCCAACATATTACATCACATATGTATCACACATTATATATATATATATATATATATACAGACGCCGCGTACGGCTCATCCCATATCCCGCGTCCAGGATGGAATCCAGCTGAATCAGGTGGTGATATAACAGTGGCCCTTCCCTTTTTCCCCACATACACATACATATACATTTACTCATCTTTTATGCATATACATGTCTTATATACATTTACTTTACCATATATATATACATACCCATACACGTATACCCGTTTTATGTACCTATATCATATAAGCACACAAGAGAGCCAAGGAAAATCATGTATCCATCGGAGTGACATAAGGTCGGTGACCTCCGATTACATTACGGAATGCTAGTGATAGCTTTGTCTCACCTTGAAGGAACAAGTATTGAAACTATCAACGGAAAATAGTGTTATAGTAACCGAAAATGAAATCTTAGGTATTTTAGAAAATAAAGTTATAACTAGAAAATATAAATATGATTCAACAATTAGTTTATCGCTTTCATGTTTATATGAAGTACTTGGCTTAGTCGTAGAGTCGTTCCGGTCGTACTTATCATAGCTACATTCTCTTGTCCGACATTGTCATTATCATTATCATCATAGAAACACTCCCGCTCGAGTAGTCATAGTACTTATCACTTGGTGACGAAATCGGGATCAAAGGCCCCCTTTTGATTCACTTCATGTACGTTAACCAAGATTATTGGAAAATCCGAGAGTAACGGGCCCACCTCGGGCCGGACGAGGTAGCGTATATAATTTACCCATATTACGTGTCATAACGTTACTTGTATGAGTCTGTCACGACCCAGCCCCGTGGGCCGCGACTGGTGCCCTTCTGGGACACCCCAAACGAACTCACACCCAAACCATCGTAATCAGCCTCGTCCAAACTCAACGTACGTTATTTGAACTCAACATCGTAATCAGATATCTACCGAACACTTATCCTAAGCAGTCGCCCGTACAGATCAGACAAATCACAAATCAGAAAGGAGGCGGAATATACATCGCCAAATTTCACACACGCACATCAGAAGGGTGGCGGAATGCACATCGCCCCCAAGTACATACACATACATACAAACTCAGAGGCCGACTTGGCCATAGCAGCGTACGGGCCGCTTAAGAATGCAAAACAGACTCACATGCAAACACACCGGACCCACGACCCACAAATCTGACTACAGGCCTCTAAACAAAGCAGAACATATGAACATATGACGGGACAGGGCCCCGCCGTACCCACACATCCACAAATGTACCGAACACACACATACAACAGAAGATATGTACCAAAAGTAGGCTCCGGATCAAGGGGAGCTCTCCAACACAGCAGAATGAGTAGCCTAAACTGGAGGACCACCCAAACGAGCTTCTGTACCTGCGGGCATGAAACACAGCCCCCGAAGAAACGGGGGTCAGTACGGGAGAAGTACTGAGTATGTAAAGCAGAAGGTACAGAAATCACAAACACAGCTGGAGTCAGAAAGAACAAACACAACGTCAACGTAACAAAGCAAACCTGTGCGGAAGGCAAACGTACGTATGCAAATCAAATCATGGATAGGGTTTAGGAACGTGGTCACCCCCCCGACGCTGGTGCCACAACACATCATAACTCCAGAAGGTTTCAAATCTCCGTACCGTCTCCAGACACATCATATCACACACACATCATATCATCAGAACATATCCAATGCCATATCACATCATAACTCCATAAACGGTAACCGGCCCTATGGCGAGGCCTCGGAAACCGTAACACATCATAACTCCCGAATATATTATAGCGCGCACGATCACAAAGTCGGCCCGGGTACCGACGAACGAAGTCATAGCAGACAGCACGAACAGAGTAGTGCAGAAACCATATGCATATCAAAAAATAATTTGTCGGACTCAACATATAGTTTACATGTAGGAATCAGATTGATCAAAGTATGCGTATAAAAGTTACGAAGTTCCAAACTGTCAAATTCGCAAGAAAAACTGTTCAGAAGTCGCTTTCCGAAAATCTCACATTATTCAAAGTACAGAACGTACGTTAATGGCATAAGAAGTTTCAAACACATCCTTGGGTCATAAGCAGACAGTCGCAGATTATAACGGACACAAACGGACCAAACAAACTGAATAAGAGGAGCCTCGGGGCTCGCGGGCCCACCTCGGGTCAACTTGAGGCGGCGGACACAAATCACAGACTTTCGGCTCCATAGAGCCATCTACGGAAGTTTCGAGGAGTTTCGGACACAACAGCACAAGTTATGGAGGTACGAACATTCTTTTAACCAAATGCGACAAAAAGGGTTCAATCGCGCTGAATGAATAGTGCTCGAACTTGAACTTCGATTTCCAAGAGCAGGGTTATTCCCGAGGGGCCGATCTTAACCTAGTATGTCTAGGACATGCCAAAAGAATGATAGGTAGGCTTTACATACCTGGTTGGCGCCTTACGCTCCTCAAATCGCAATTCCCGTTTCGTCCAGAAACTGCAAATGGTCACTTTTACCAGTTACTATTCATGAGAATTAACATTTTAGTCTTTGGGCTATATTTGGCTACCGAAATTTCGGCAGCACTTCCCCTATAAATCTAACACCCCCGAGACTTAGCTCGGCTCAAAATACAACGAAAACAACAGCCCAAACATCATAAAACCATACAAACCACAATCATACTACATTAACTTCAAAATTTCACTTTAATACATAAGTTGGCAAATTCTTGACTCAACTTCAAAATTCCAAATCTATTTCCACATTAGTCCATTCATTCACTCATTCCCAATTATTCAAACACACTACATACAAGTTCCAAATCACATACAAACATCCCCAAAGTTCACTACTTTCCAATTTTCATTCAAAACACCAAAAGTTACGACGAACGTTCTAACTTGCGTCGTTTCATTCCAAATTCGTTATCATCAACCATAAATCCTATTTAAGGTCTTTAGTGTCATAAATATACTATGATATACACAAATATACCAAAGGTATACGCTTTCCGATAACGTCCGAAATTATTTTCTAGCACCAACTCAATTCTTTAATCGATCCTTTACGACATAAAGATCACAACAACACATTATTCAAACTAAACAAGATAAAATTCTTATGGCTTGCACCACATGGAACTCACGGCCAAACACACCCTTTTTTCCACACACACACCATGCACAAACACAACTTCATCCCACAATCTTCACACTAATCCAATCACTAACACATATACATCCATTTCATAACATTAAAACATAAAAATCTTACCTTTTTCTTGAATTTCCGACTTGTCGCAAACGTCGCTCTTTCTCCAAACTACTTGTATCACGTCGGAGAGCGTCTTGAGTACTTTACAACTATGTGAAAATCAAGATTTTTGGATCAAACACAAGGCTTGGGAATTATTTCTTTTTCCCCTATTTTCTACACGGCCGAATGCCTTTTTTTGGGTGTTCTAGAATTTTTATGATTTGTTCTTGATATCTACTAAGGTTAGCATGATATATATCCAAATAGGAGTCATGTGCATAGCACATGACTCTTTAAAAGTGGGCTTGGGCTTGCCTCTTGGCCGGCCACTTCAATGATTTGGGCCTCAATTTTTGTGTTGCATTTTTCTTGGCCCAATCCACTAAACGTCCCGTTTTGTAATTCCCGAAACTAATTTCCGAAATTCTAAATTTACACTCGGCCTTCACCAATGTCTCAACATTAAGAATTCCATAACCAACATAGCCATATTCACCAAAATCAAGTTATGTCCTTATAACACACAAGTCGAAATTATTTCTCAATTTCCAATTAAACGAAAACACGGGACATAACATTCTCCCCCCCTTAAGAACATTCGTCCTCGAATGTTGAATCGACCTCATGGGTGTCGTACTACTCCGGGAGGGTTCTCTTGATAGTTGTCCTTTATTGATCTTTCCGACATGGCTCCTTTACCAACATTAGGGGGCAAATTTTCACGTCACTGACTCAAATGCCTTCATAATACACTTTCTCATACCCCCACGTGATTACCGGTCCACACGCCATATTCTTGTAATGGACGAACGCTTTCCAGACATCATAGTCAATATCATTTTCTTGTCACACTCCTGAGTTTCCTTACCGCATCGTCGTAATCTCACTTTACTTCATATCAGACACTTCATGCCAAACAGATTCAGAACTAAAGCCGGACGCACATAAGCATATCGGACAGATTCATAGTCAACATCAAAGGTATAGAAGTATATCAGACAGACTGAAATGTGTCAAACAAATCTGGGCTCGGAGTTAGACGTACAAAGGCGTATCGGACGAATTTGTAAGCAGGATCAACACACGAAGATACACCAGACAGATTCACAATTGAAGTCAAACGTATGGACTCATATCGAACGGATCCGAAATCAGAATCAAATATACAGGATTGTTTCATACAAAGTTGTGACTAGTCAAACCGAAGTGTATCAAACACACACGCGGTCAAAATCAAACGCACCGAAGCATATCAGACGGATTTATATCCAGATTCAGACCCACAGAGGTGCGCCAGACAGGAACGGATTCAGAATCAAACGCACAAAAGGTTCATCGGACGGGAACATAGTCGAACTCAAAAATATAGAGGCGTACTAGGCAGAGCCTTATCAGACTCGGAAATGCAAAAGCGCCACAGATAGGATGTCAATTTAGGATCAAATCATTCCTATTAGGGCTTCAATAATTCATGATAATTCCCTTTATTTGCAAACTCACTCACCAAGTCGTCACACAATTTACTTTGCGTCTTACGTACCAACTCCTTCAAGGATTCCAATCACTCACACTGCTTATCTTTTATTTATCACAACATCAGTTTCCGGGGCTCGGCTCTCAACCCACCTGGCACTGAATGAAAATCATACACACACATACACATACACGTACACATACACACACTTATTCGGACCTTACTGGAGAAAATCTCTGGCTGTTATGGCCCGATCCATAAATATTAGTGCCGAGGAACCTACGGCCCGATCCATATAAGTTAGTGCCATGGAACGTACGACCCGATCAATCTCCAGACAAATCGTATCACAAACATACCACATCATCAGAACATATCAAATGCCATATCACATCATAACTCCATAGACGGTAACCGGCCCTATGGCGAGGCCTCGGAAACCGTAACACATCATACTTCCGAATATGGTATAGCGTGCACGATCACAAAGCCGGCCCGGGTACCGACGAACGAAATCATAGCGAATGGCACGAACGGAGTAGTGCAGAAACCATATGCATATCAAAAGTAATTTACAAGACTCGACATATAATTACATATAGGCATATACCGACGCCAGAAGGCTCGGAGTAGGAGTCAGGTCGATCAAAGTTAATATATGGAAGTTACGAAGTTCCAAACTGCAAAACCTTTGAAAAACAATTCACAGGTCACTTTCCGAAAATCTAACATCATTCATAGTGCAAACGTTCAATAACGATATAGGAAATTTCAAACGGACCTTTGCGTCATAGGCAAATGATTACTTTTCATATCGAACGAAAATGAGCCAAACAAACCAAATAAGGGAAGCCTCGGGGCTTGCAGGCCCACCTTGAGTCAAATCGAGGCGGCGGACACAAATCACAGACTTTAGGCTCCATAAAGCCATCTACGAAAGTTTCGGAGAGATTCGGACACAATAGCAAAAGTTAGGAAGGTTTGAACATTCTTTCAACCAAATGTAAGGAATAGGTTTCAATTGCGCTGAATGAATAGTGGCCAAAATTAAACTTGGATTTCCAAGAATAGAATTATCCCCGAGGGTCCGATCTTAACCTAGTATAACTAGGACATGCCAAAAGAAGGAAAGGTAGGCTTTACATACCTGGATTGCACCTTACGCTCGTCAAATCTCAATTCCCGTTTCGTCCAAAAACTGCAAATGGTCACTTTTACCAGTTACTATTCATGAAAGTTAACATCTTAATCTTTGGGCTATACTTGGCTACCGAAATTTCGGCAGCATTTCCCCTATAAATCTAACACCCCCGAGACTTAGCTCGGCTCAAAATACATCAACAACAACAACCCAAACATCATCAAACAACATAAACCACAATCAAGTCATTCTAACTTTAAAGTTCTACCTTACTACACAAGTTGACAACTTTCATTCAAACTTCACAATTCCAAACTTACGCCCACATTATTGTATTCATTCACCCATTCAAGATTATCAAAACCCATCCCAATTACACTCCAACAATATACAAAATTTCCCGAAGTTCATTACTTTCCATATTTCATCCAAAACATCAAAACTTACGGCGAACATTCTAACTCGCATTGTTTCATTCCAAATTCATTAACATCAACCATAAGTCATATTTAAAGTCTTTAGCATCATAGATATACAATGATATACACAAATATACCAAAGATATATACTTTCCCATAATGTTCCGAAATCCTTTTCCAACGCCAATTCAATTCATTAAATAATCATTTAAGTTATAAAGGCCACAACGACGCAACTAACAAACTTAAACGAAATCAAATTCATCTTGTCCTCCACAATTCATGGCTCACGGCCACATACCAACACATGCACACACACGGCTTTCTACACACACATCCAAGTTACGGGATTCTCGTCTATTCTCAATCCTTAACACATTCATATCAATTCCATAACATTAGAGGGGCAAAATTCTTACCTTTTCTTAAGTTTCCGACTTGTCGCAAACGCGCACCTTCCGCCAAACTAATTGTACCCCGTCGGAGAGCGTCTTGAGTACTTTACAATATGTGAAGAACAAGGATTTTTGGATCAAACACAAGGCTTGGGAATTTTTTTTTGTTCTTATAGGGGTTCTCGGCCGAGAGCCTTTCTTTGGTGTTGCTCAATTTTTTTTTTGTGTTTTGTTTTAGTTCTAGATAACTCCAAAGGGAATATGGATATATATCCAATTATAGGTCATGTGTATATCACATGACCTTTAAAAAATGTGGGCTTGGACCTTGTCTTGGCCGGCCACTTCAAGGCTTTGGGCCTCAATTTTTTTGTTGTCCAATTCTTGGCCCAATTCATTAAAAGTCCCATTTTGTAATCCCCGAAACTAATTTCCGAAATTCCAAATTTACCCTCGGCCTTCCCCAATGTCTTGACATTAATGATTTCATAACCAACATAGTCACATCAACTAGAATCAAAATATTTCCTCATAACACACAAGTCTTAATTATTTCTCGATTTCCAATTATACGAAAACACGGGACATAACATTCTCCCCCCCTTAAGAACATTCGTCCTCGAATGTTAAGTTGACCTCACGGGGCGTCATACTACTTCGGAAGGGTTCTCTTTATAGTTGTCCTTTGTTGCTTTTCCGACATGGCTTCTTTATCAACATTACGGGGGGGGGGGGGGGGGGGGGGGGGGGTAAATAAAAATTTTCACATTACTGATTCAAATGCCTTCCTAATACATCTTCTCATACCCCACGTAATCACCGAACCATACGCTATGTTCTTGTAATGGACAAACGCTTCCCAGACATTATAATCAATATCATTTCTCGTTATACTTCTGAGTTTCTTACCACATCGTCATAATCCCACTTCACTTCATACCAGACACTTTATGCCAAACAGATTCAGAGCTAGGGTTGGACGCGTATAAGCATATCGGACGGATTCATAGTCAACGTCAGAGGTACGGAAGTATGTCAGACAAATCTGAGATCGGAGTCAGACGTACAGAGAGGTATCAGACAGATTCGAAATCAGAATCAGACGTACAGAATTGTATCATACAGAGTCGTGATCGAAGTCAGACAGACCGAAATGTATCAGACATACGAAGATGTATCAGACAGACGCGTGATCAAAATCAGACGTACAAAGGCATATCAGGCGGATTTATATCCAGAGTCAGACATACAGGGGTGTGCCAGACAGAAACGTATTCAGAATCAGACGTACAAAAATTCATCAGATGGGAACATAATCAAGCTCAGAAATACAGAGGCGTACTAGGCAGAGCCTTATCGGAATCGGGAGTGTAGAAGTACAACAGATAGAATATCAAATTAGAATCAAATCGCTCCTATTAAGGCTCCAATGATTCATGAGAATTTCCCTTTATTTGTAAACTTGTTTGCCAAGTGATCATACAAATTGTCTTTCGAGTCGCTCATCGGCTCCTTCAGAGGTTCCGCTTATTCACACTCTTATTCTTCATTACTCACAATATTAGTTGCCTGGACTCGGCTCTTGTTCCATATGGACACCAAACAAAAATCATACACACACACATACACACACTTACTAATACCTTACTGGCGAACGTCTTAGACTGTTGTTCAAATTCGTTCAATTTCCCAAGCGGTGGTGTACCCTTTTCTTTTTGCCCATTTAGTCCGCCTCGTTCTGCGCGACTCCTTTAAGGGCACTAATTACTCCACACATTCTATTTTTCTTTTGGTTACCCCAAATTTCCATTTATATTTATCATACTTTCACTTGTGAGAAACTTTGCATTACTTCCCAGGGGGTCACCCATCCCAGAATTGCTCTGGCTTGAGCACGCTTAACGCCGAAACTTTCATGCATTTTGACGCATTAGTGCTGATATAATTTCGTCAATTGCCCCGCACGACCTTTGTCACGAAATTTTGGGGCCAATCGGGGTCTTAGCAAATTTTTTTCTTTTTGGGAAGTTTTCGTAGTGGGTCCCACTCCGACCCAAAGAGGTCGTTTGCTCTTCTGGCTATATGGTTTATCGCTTTAGCCTGTCAAATTCCCTATATTCGCCTCCCACATGAATAGATGGCTGCCTCAAATATTTTCATTAATTCGGATTCTTACCCTACTTTTACGGACACGCAGAAAGAGAATATCGCGTAATATACTGGAATACAGACCTATCATTCCACATATTCATTCAGGAAAAGGTTAGTAATATACCTGGGTCTGCGTCTGGTGATGCCTCTGGGTCCCGCCGACCAGTCAAAGCGTATATGCGGTTCGAGGGACCGCTAGAATCTGAACCCCCACCACGGCCTCTACCGCGGCCCGCTGGTGCTGGCATACCTCGCCCCGTGGAGCGCGTGGCCGAAGGGGTAGATGGCGAACCAGCAACGGATCTCGTCGGCTGTGCTGCGCTACCAGAACAGCCTGCCCACGGACAATCTCGCATGATATGGCCCTGGCGGCCGCAAGCAAAACAGGCCCCTATGGCCCTGAAGCACTCACTTGGGTGCGATCTTCCACAATACGAACACGGGGGCATAGGTGGCCTAGTCTGACCGGGGCCCCTGCTCGCCTGAGGACCTGGGGCTCTGGAACTCTGGTCTGCCCTGGACGGTCCTGCGCCATCAAATCGCTTACTAGCAGACTGTGTGTCCCGGCCTAACGGAGGGAAGTACCCACTAGACTGATACTGAGGCTGCCCGCCCCGAGAATCTCCAGAATACCCCGCTAATCTGGCCCTCTTGGGCCGTCTCCCATCATACTCTCTGCTGGGCCGATCTGCTCGGTGCCGGTTCTCCATCCCCTGGGCGTAGGCCTGTAGACGGGCAATGTCCATATCTGTCTGCAATGACACCGCCATACAGCCGTCGATCAAGTAACGATCCAACCCCATAACATATCTGTGCATCCGATCAGACATATCTGCTACCACGGCAGGTGCATACCGGGCCAGGGAATCAAACTCCAGATTATATTCACGAACACTTCGACCCCTCTGCTGCAGATGTAAAAACCGATCAGCTCACTCCCGTCGTAACTCTGGGGGCAGAAAGTGGCGGGTGAAAGCAGTCACAAACTGATCCCACGTAGCTGGAGGAGCACCCTCACCCCTGGGTAACTCCCAAGTCTCGTACCAGTGAGCGGCAACATCCCGAAGTCTATGCGAGGCCAGCTCAACCGACTCGGTCTCTGAAGCCCTGACCAAGTCTAATGCACGCCGCATCCCCCGAATAAAGTCATGGGGGTCCTCATCGGGCTTAGACCCGAAAAACTCTGGAGGGCCACATAATAAGAACTCCCGAACTCTCAGGCTGTCCCGCCTGTCATCATCATCATCGTCCCTCCGCCCACGTCTGCGAGCCTGTCCCGCTACTATTGTGGTCAACAATTGTACAGCCTCCCTCAGGGTCCTGTCCTCCGCCCCTGGCTGAGGAGCTGGAGTCTCAAGAGCGGGTACACGGACCTCTGGAGCTGCTGAAGGTCCTGCTCCAGGCTGTACTAGTGGGGGTGTAGCAGACCCCTCAGAATGAGGCACAACCTCAGGCAAATCATAAACACGAGCCCGGGTAGCTCGCTGTGCCTGACTAGTCTCTCCCATCCTCGCCTTGCCCTTCTGGGCCGCCGTTGCCTTCTTCGGAGGCATCACTGCAAACACAATAACGGGTCACATCAGAATCACCCTAATAGCACAGCTCTATCGCACGATCTAAGATTTCAAGGAAGAGTAACACCCTAAATGCCCTGTAGCCTCCTGTTTATAGATGTGGTGCACAACACATCGATAAACAAGACTCTACGAGACACGGCCTGTAGAAATTCCGAGGACAAACCGCTCTGATACCACTTCTGTCACGACCCAACCCCGTGGGCCGCGACTGGCACCCTACTTAGGCACCCCAAACAGACTCACAAACCAGATCATCACATTCAGACTCATTCAGACTTAACATACGTTATTCGAACTGAAGACTAATAGCAGACGTCACGCAAGCATTGAATGAACACTTATCTTAGGCGGTCGCCCGTGCAGGACAGTCATATCAAAATCAGAAAGGTGGCGGAATATACATCGCCCAAATGCACACACACACACGTACAAACTTATGGGTCGTCTTGGCCATAATAGCATACGGGCCGCTTAAGAACGTAAAACAAAACCACATACGAACACACCGGACCCACGACCCACAAATATGACTACAGGCCTCTAAAACAAAATAGAACATACGAACATATGACGGGACAGGGCCCCGCCGTACCCACACAGCCACAAATGTACAGAAACACCCACAGCAAAAGGTATGTACCAAAAGTTAAGCTCCGGATCAAGGGGAGCTGTCCAAAATAGCAGAATAGGTAGCCTAAACCGGAGGATCACCCAAACGAGCTTCTGTACCTGCGGGCATGAAACGCAGCTGTAACACCCCGTACCTTTAACGAAAGTTTTTACCACGATCCTAGACTTAGAACATCAGATAAAGAATGTGGAAATTGAAATTTTTCTGTTCAGTTGTGATATGGTGGTTTACGCCCATGAACAGTGACCGTATTTCAATTTACGACCATGAACAGTGCCCGTAAACTGAAACCAAGAATTTCTGAACATTCTGGAATTTGACATTTTGAGGTCATATGGTTAAATACGGACCGTATTTCACTTTACGGCCCGTATTTCAAAACGTATTTCTAATTTGGGAAAACTTCCTTGATGAAAGTTGTAGAGCATTGAAATACCTTTCCAACGGTATGTTACGGGGGTCAAACGGACATCTGTGCAAGGAGTTATGGCCATTTTACTGAAGCGACACAGTGCAGTCCAACGTGCAGAATACGGTCCGTAAATCAATTTACGGCCCGTAAACTGACTTTACGACCAGCAGTGTTCAGGTCGTAAATTTCACTTTCACAGAACAATATATATTCGTCCATATCAGTTCAACTCATTATTTTTCATTCCTTCAAACCCTAGAACGACCTCCTACTCTCCTCCAACATCAAGAACACCAAGGTAAGTCCATTCTAATTATTCCAACTCAATTCTAACATATATCCTTGTAATCTAAACAATAAATCATCATTCCTAATATAGGGTTTTCAAGAAAACCCATCTCAAGATTCAAGAATCAAGATTTGGGAAATCTTCTCCAAAATTCAAGTCTTTAATTCAGGTTTTGGAGCAATTAAGGGTTTGCAACATATTTCCTTCCAAAGTGATTCAAGCTAGGTTTTGGGTGTTCTTCAATAGAAAAGTGAATTGTTAAATCTTGTTTAACAAATTAAGGTATGCCTCTTTTGAACATACTCTTTTGATCGATTTTTTTTATAAACTCTTTGATTTTGATTCGTATGTCTCTTTTGAAAAATCTTATTTTGGAATGCATGACTTCTTTTCTTGAAGGTTCTTTATTGAATAGAAAGGGTGAACTTCTCATACAAAACCCTAATGTATGTCTAAGATTTTAATAATGTTCTTACCCTTATCATTGATAGATTTGACGGGTTAGAATAGAGAAAATGGCATTGAAAGCTCGGTTATGATTTTTGGATATCAAATGATTTGTGGGCTGTTTTGGTATGATTAAATGGATAGAATTAGTTGGATATTGATATAAAATAATTGTTGTGATTGTTGTTGATGTTGTTGTTCTTGAATTTGGAAGTATAAATATTATTCAAGATCCTTTAATGAATGAAAGGAAAAGAAATCTTTTCATGTTCCTTGAACTCTAATTCATGTTTAAATGGTGGTTAATGTGTGTGAGAGGACAAACCCACATTAAACCTAGATTGTAACAAACCCTATATATGTATGTGATATTATGAATGTTTTCCTCTATAAGATATGTTTAATAATGATGGTTAAGGGTTGGTAATGATATTCTCATTGATGATTTAAGACATGGAAATCTTTCGTAAAGAAGTTATACGTTTTCAAACATTGGTCGGAATAACTTATCCTTTCAATATGGCATAATGCTCCGTAATGATAATTTGACTACAAAGATGATTTCTTTTAGACAAGGTCATGCGTGTGTAGGGTCAAGCCCGCATCGAACCTTACACGAACTATACTACTTTGTGAAACTCGCTTTTCCCCATTATTGGATGATTGAACTTAAATCTTCTAAAGGTTAGACCTTCAACTTGTTTTGTTGTAAAATGGGTTTCTTAAACTTGAAATTTGAATAAGATATTTGAATAAGATTTTCAATCGGTGGTAACTTGAAATGCCTCTATTTGGGATGATGACTTGAGAAGTGAGGTTCGGCCCTAAGCCATAATTGATAATTTAGTAATATGACATTATTTGTATTTTTGTTTGTGTTTTTGTAACTGTATGGTAAAGTTGTGTTTGTCCAGAGGACGATTAGCCTCCGTGGTTTCCTAACCAGGAGTATCGATTGATTGATTAGTTTGCCTATGAGTGGCTTGCTTTCTATCTTGTTTCCTGTGAGTGGCTTGTAGTGATATAGAATTCGTAAGTGAAATTCTTGGCATGGTAAATGGTAAAGAGTTAAATTGATATGCCTTTCGTTGATCGATATGTGTAATGAACTTAAATGTTATTGACGGTATGACTGTTTTGAGACAATTGGTGAATCGGCTTCTATGCCATGGACTTTGTTGTTCTGTTTGCCTTGCTATTCGGGAGGAGGAGTAGCCACTATGGATCCTAGTGTATTAATTGCCTTGCCATTCGGGAGGAGGAGTGGCCACTCCCGGGTTCGCTACCTGGGGTGCATTAATGGCCTTGCTATTCGGGAGGAAGAGTAGCCACCGTGAATCTATATTTCGGTGTATTGCGCAGTGTGCCTAGCCATTCGGGAGGATGAGTGGTTACCGGGGATTTCATATCCCGGTGTGTTTATGCCTAGCCATTCGGGAGGATGAGTGGTCACCGAGATTTTATAATTCGGTGTGGTGAGTTGTGACAAGGGAACCCTACGGTCATTCCCTCGATGTGATTGATTCTTGGGCTTGTGTCAGTATGTAAAATATTCGTATATGTGTAATATTCGTAATCTCTCATGGAACCGTTGTTGACAATCATGATCAATTTGAAAGGCATAATTAAAAGTTGTAACTTAACAAAAGACTTCATAATTGATTTTTGATAATTCTTATGGAGATACACATGTTGAATACTTGTTTCTATATTGATTAATGGATTTGTAAACTGTTTAACAAATGATATTGAGAATCACAAAGTGGAATGGCTGTTTTTATGCTATCTTTTTCAGAACTGATTTCTTTATATATTATTATATTTTATTTTCATAATACTTGTTGTCCCCGAGGCACTCACTGAGTACAAAAGTACTCAGGCATACCATTGTTGTTTTTGATGGTATGTTAGGTAACGAAGAAGAGCAGGTTCGTGATACTTTCGACGCTTAATAGGACTTGCTACTGCTGTGGATTTGGTGAGCCCACATCCTTGTTCGTGGGACACTTTCCGTTTCATTTATTATTCTAGATTTCCGGGCTGCGTCCCGAAGTTTGACGATTGTTATGTCTCTTAGAAGCTCCATAGATAGTTGTCAGAATTGTTGGTAGATTGTCAAAAGTCTCGTACGACTTAATGGGTGTTTGCCACGTTGATGGCCATTGCTTATAAAGACTTCCGCTGATTTAATTCATGTGTTACATTTAATTTATAAATTGTTGGAGGCGAATATTGAACCTGGCGGGTTCAAGTATTATTATTATGTCGTTTAGGTTCTTCCGATGTTGTTCATGACGTCGGATGCCGGTCACGTCTAGGGTGGGTTTTGGGGCGTGACAGCAGCCCCCCGAAGAACAGGGGGTCAGTACGGGAGAAGTACTGAGTATGTAAAGCAGAAAGTACAGAAATCACAATCCTAACTGGAGTCAGAAGGAACAAACACAAACGTCAAAGTAGCAAGTCAAACCTGTACGGAAGATAAATGTACAAATGCAAATAAAAAAAAATCATGTATAGGGCTTAGGAACGTGGTCACCCCTGACGCTGGTGCCACAACACATCATACTCCAGAAGTTTTTCAAATCTCCGTACAGTCTCCAGACAAATCGTATCACAAACATACCACATCATCAGAACATATCAAATGCCATATCACATCATAACTGCATAGACGGTAACCGGCCCTATGGCGAGGCCTCAGAAACCGTAACACATCATACTTCCGAATATGGTATAGCGCGCACGATCACAAAGCCGGCCCGGGTACCGACGAACGAAATCATAGCGAATGGCACGAACGGAGTAGTGCAGAAACCATATGCATATCAAAAGTAATTTACAAGACTCGACATATAATTACATATAGGCATATACCGACGCCAGAAGGCTCGGAGTAGGAGTCAGGTCGATCAAAGTTAATATATGGAAGTTACGAAGTTCCAAACTGCAAAACCTTTGAAAAACAATTCACAGGTCACTTTCCGAAAATCTAACATCATTCATAGTGCAAACGTTCAATAACGATATAGGAAATTTCAAACGGACCTTTGCGTCATAGGCAAATGATTACTTTTCATATCGAGCGAAAATGAGCCAAACAAACCAAATAAGGAAAGCCTCGGGGCTTGCGGGCCCACCTTGAGTCAAATCGAGGCGGCGGACACAAATCACAGACTTTAGGCTCCATAAAGCCATCTACGAAAGTTTCGGAGAGATTCGGACACAATAGCAAAAGTTAGGAAGGTTTGAACATTCTTTCAACCAAATGTAAGGAATAGGTTTCAATTGCGCTAAATGAATAGTGGCCAAAATTAAACTTGGATTTCCAAGAATAGAATTGTTATGTCCCATGTTTTCGTATAACGGGAAATCGAGAAATAATTACGATTTGTGTGTTATAAGGAAATATTTTGATTTTGGTGAATATGACTATGTTGGTTATGGAATCATAAATGTTAAGACATCGGGGAAGGCCGAGGATAAATTTGGAATTTCGGAAATTAGTTTCGGGAATTACAAAACGGGACGTTTATCGAATTGGGCCAAGAAGAAATTAGAACACAAAATGAGGCCCAAAGTTAGTGGGGTGGCCGGCCATATTGGCTAGGCCCAAGCCCTTTTTAATGATCATGTGCCATGCACATGATCTATATTTGGATATATATCACTTAAGCCTCTTGGAATTATCAAGAATCAAGATCAAAACAAAAAAAAAATTAAGAAAGCACCTCAAAGAAGCTCTCGGCCAAGCTTGAGAAAAAGGAGAGAAAAAAACTTTCCCAAGCTTTGTTGTTGATCCAAAAATCTTAATTTCTACATAGTTGTGAAGTACTCAAGGCCCTCTTCAACGGGGTATAATTAGTTTGGCACAAGAACCTCGTTTGCGACAAGTCGGAAATTCAAGAAAAGGTAAGAATTTTGCCCCTCTAATGTTATAGAATTGATATGAATGTGTTAAGGATTGGGAATAGACGAGAATCCCGTAACTTTGGTGTATATAGAAAGCCGTCGGTGTGTGTGTATATTGTATGTTGGCCGTGAGCCTAGGAAGAAGAAAGTGGTGTGAATTGATCTTGTTTAGTTTGTATAATGTGTTGTTGTGATCTTTATGTCGTAAATGATTGATTAATGAATTAAATTGGCGTTGGAAAATGATTTCGGACATTATCGGAAAGTGTATACCTTTGGTATAATTGTGTATATCATTGTATATTTGGGGTGCTAAAGACTTTAAATATGATTTATAGTTGATATTAATGAATTCGGAATGAAACGACGCAAGTTAGAATGTTCGTCGTGAACTTTCAATGTTTTGAAGAATTATGGAAAGTAATGGATTTTGGGACAATTTCGTGTATGGCTTGGATTGTATTTGGGATGTGATTGTATAAGTTTGAATGAGGAAAGGATACAATTATGTAGATATAGAGTTGGAGTTTTGGAAGTTTGAATGAAAGTTGCCAATTTAGGTAATAAAGTAGAACTTTGAAGCTAGAGTGGTTTGATTATTACTTGTGTTGTTTGATGATGTGTGGGCTGTTGTATTGATGTATTTTGAGCCGAGCTAAGTCTCGGGGATGTTAGATTTATAGGGGAAATGCTGCCGAGATTTCGGTAGACAAAAATGAAGTTAAAGGCATTTTTAGGCCTAAGAATCTCAATTGGTAACTTTGACCATTTGCAGATTTCGGACGAAACGGGACTTGACTTTTGGGAGAGCGTAAGCTGTCTGTAAGGTATGTAAAGCTTCCCACTTCTTCGTTTGGCATATCTTAGTGTGATAGGCGAATATGGGAACTTCCGGAGCATTTCTGCTCCTCGAAACCCGATCCACAGAAAAGTTACTATTCATTCAATTCAATTGAAGCCTAAGGGCTCTATTTTGGCTAGAATGCCACCAATCGTCCGAAACCTATCGAAATGTGGTCGGGTAACTTAGAAATGATTATGTATGAACTTTTGGCCCCTAAATGTTCGTAAGTTATGTTCGCCACCTCAATTCGACTCGAGGTGGGCCCACTAACCCCGAGACGCCCTATTTGTCTTATTGGGCTGTCCTTTTGAATAAAGTTTGAAATGATACCTTCGATTTTGGAACTTCCTCCTACGGGACGTGTTTTGAATATTACGATACGCTAAGTTACGTCTTGAGCTATACGTACTATTTTGGAAACGTTTTGTGAAATGAAACCTTGTATCGACTAAGTATTCGATTATTTTGTATTATGAAATGACTTATGGGATTACTCTGTTTTGAAAGACTATTTTGAAGTATGATTTGCATTTGTTTGCTCACGACTCCGCTCGTGCCTTATTATGACTTCGTTCACCGGTTCCCGGGCCGGTTATGATTCGTGCGCCTTACAATAATTCAGCCGTATGCTGTGTTACGGTTCCCGAGGCCTCGCCATAGGGCCGGGTTCAGTTTGGAGTTATGCTGTGATATGGCTCGTGATGCGATACGCTCACCTCTGATTATGTTTGTGTTCGGGGACGTACGGAGATTTGAAACCTTCTGGTGTTATGCTGTGTGTGGCGCCAGCGTCGGAGTGGCGACCACGTTCTTAAGCGTTTGCATGATTTCGTTTGCATTATGTATACGTATATGATTTTGATACGGATTTGTACTCCATTTTTGTCATCTGATTTGCTTTCCGTTTTGATCTATATTTCTGTACTCCGTGCTTTACATACTCAGTACATATTTCGTACTGACCCCCTTTCTTCGGGGGCTGCGTTTCATGCCCGCAGGTGCAGATATTGGAGATCCTCCACTGTAGGCTTCACTCTTTGCTACTTCGGAGTACTCCTTCTTGACTCGGAGTCCCCCTTTTGGTACAGACTCTGTTTTGCTATGTATACTCTGTACATTTGACTATTTGGGTACGGCGGGGCCCTGTCTCGCCATATGTCTTTGTCTTGAGTTCGTAGAGGCCTGTAGTCATATATGTGGGGCGAGGGTCCTATATATGTTTGTTTGATTTTGTTTTCTGGTCTTAAAGCGGTCCGTTTGTTTTGATGGCCCTAAATGGCCCTTGTGATTATATTTGCACTTTTGACCGGCGATGTCTATTCCGCCGCTCAGTTTGGATCCGATATGACATTTTGATTTGTGCGACCGCTTAAGACATATTTGATAAAGATTCAGTTTGATATGACTTTTATGAATTTTTGGAATATGCTCGGATTTGGTAAATGAATATGCGGTTTGGTCTGGGTACCCAGATAGGGTGCCAGTCGCGGCCCACGGGGCTGGGTCGTGACAAAAGTGGTATCAGAGCAGTTTGTCCTCGGAATGTCTACAGGCCGTGTCTCGTAGAGTCTTGTTTATCGATGTGTTGTGCACCACACCTATAAACAGGAAGCTACAGGGCATTTAGGGTGTTACTTTCTTTGGAATCTTAGATCGTGCGATAGAGCTGTGCTATTAGGGTCATTCTGATCTGACCCGTTATTGTGTTTGCAGTGATGCCTCCGAAGAAGGCAACGGCGGCCCAGAAGGGCAAAGCGAGGATGGGAGAGACCAGTCAGGCACAGCGCGCTACCCGGGCTCGTGTCTATGATTTGCCCGAGGTTGTGCCTCATTCTGAGGGGTCTGCTACACCCCCATTAGTACAGCCTGGAGCAGGACCTTCAGCAGCTCCAGAGGTCCGTGTACCCGCTACTGAGACTCCAGCTCCTCAGCCAGGGGCGGAGGCTAGGACCCTGAGGGAGGCTGTACAGTTGCTGACTACACTAGTAGCAGGTCAGGCTCGCAGGCGCGGGCGGAGGGACGATGATGACGATGACAGGCGGGACAGCCTGACAGTTCGGGAGTTTCTATTACGTGGCCCTCCAGAGTTTTTCGGGTCTAAGCCCGACGAGGACCCCCATGACTTTATTCGGGGGATGCGGCGCACACTGGACTTAGTCAGGGCTTCAGAGACTGAGTCGGTCGAGCTGGCTTCGCACAGACTTCGAGATGTTGCTACCCACTGGTACGAGACTTGGGAGTTGTCTAGGGGAGAGGGTGCCCCTCCAGCCACTTGGGATCAGTTTGTGACATCATTCACCCGCCAATTTCTGCCCCCAGAGTTACGACGGGAGCGAGCTGATCGGTTTTTACATTTGCAGCAGAGGGGTCGAAGCGTTCGTGAATATAATTTTGAGTTTGATTCCCTGGCCCGGTATGCACCTGCCGTGGTAGCTGATATGTCTGATCGGATGCATAGATATGTTATGGGGTTGGATCGTTACCTGATTGACGGCTGTATGGCGGTGTCATTGCAGACAGATATGGACATTGCCCGTCTACAGGCCTACGCCCAGGGGATGGAGAACCGGCACCGAGCAGATCGGCCCAGCAGAGAGTATGATGGGAGATGGCCCAAGAGGGCCAGATCAGTGGGGTATTCTGGAGATTCTCGGGGCGGGCAGCCTCAGTATCAGTCCAGTGGATACTTCCCTCCGTCAGGCCGGGACACACAGTCTGCTAATAAGCGATTGGATAGTGCGGGACCGTCTGGGGCCGGTCAGAGCCCCAGGGTGGCAGGTTCACAGGTATCCAGGGGTCCCAGCCAGGCCAGACCACCCAGGCCCCGTTGTTCTCATTGCGGGAAGTCTCATCCTGGGGAGTGCTATCGAGCGATTGGAGCTTGTTTTTCTTGTGGTGGTCAGGGCCACTTTATGAGAGACTGTCCGTTGGCTAGCGGTTCTGGTAGTGTGGCTCAGCCGACAGGGTCAGCCGCCGGTTCATCATCTGCTCCATCTGTTGCACGCCCTGGAGGGCGAGGTATACCAGCACCGGCAGGACGCGGTCGAGGCCGCGGTGGCGGTTCAGGTTCTAGCGGTCCCTCGAACCGCATATACGCTTTGGCTGGTCGGCGTGACCCAGAGGCATCACCAGACGCAGACCCAGGTATACTACTAACCTTTTTCTGAATGAACGTGTGCAATGATAGGTCTGTATTCCAGTATATTATGCGATATTCTCTTTCTGCGTGTCAGTAAAAGTAGGGTAAGAATCCGAATCAATGAAAATATTTGAGGCGGCTATCTATGCATGTGGGGGGCGAATATAGGGAGTTTGGCAGGCTAAAACGAGAAACCACATAGCCAGGAGAGCAAACGACATATTTGAGTCGGAGTGGGACCCGCTACGAAAACTTCCCGAAAAATTTGCTAAAACCCCCAATTGGCCCTAAAATTACGTGACAAAGGTCGTGCGGGGCAATCGACGAAATTATATCAGCCCTAACGCGTTAAAATGCATGAAAGTTCCGGGGTTAAGCATGCTCAAGCCAGAGCAATTCTGGGATGGGTGACCCCCTGGGAAGTAATGTAAAGTTTTTCATAAGTGAGAGTGCGATAAAAATAAATGGAAATTTGGGGTAACCAAAAGGTAAATAGAATGTGTATGGAGTAATTAGTGCCCTTTCGGGAGTCGCGCAGAACGAGGCGGACTAAATGGGCAAAAAGAAAAGGGTACAACACCGCTTGGGAAATTGAACGAATTTGAATAACAGTCAGAGACGTTCGCCAGTAAGGTATTAGTAAATGTGTGTGTGTGTGTGTGTATGATTTTCGTTTGGTGCCCATGTGGGTTAAGAGCCGAGACCCGGCAACTAATGTTGTGATAGACGAAAGGTTTTACTAAACCGAATACATGAAGCGAAGCGGGGGGCGACGATCCGAAAGTTGTCAAGGGATAGAAAATCCCTAAGTACATTATAACTCAGTTTAGAATGACGATGTCTGGAAGAGAAAATGAGTATGGAGGGTAGGAAAGATGAAAGATAAGCAGTGTGAATAAGTGGAATCCTTGAAAGAGTCGATACGCGAGACGTAAGACAATTTGTGTGACAACTTGGCGAATAAGTTTACCAATAAAGGGGAAATTCTCATGAATTATTGGAGCCTTAATAGGAGCGATTTGATTCTAATTCGACATTCTATCTGTTGTGCTTCTGCACTCCCGATTCCGATAAGGCTCTGTCTAGTACGCCTCTGTATTTTTGAGCTCGATTATGTTCCCGTCTGATGAATCTTTGTGCGTCTGATTCTGGATATGTTTCTGTCTGGCACACCTCTGTATGTCTGACTCTGGATATAAATCCGTCTGATATGCTTCTGTGCGTTTGATTTTGGTCACGCGTATGTTCGATACATTTCGGTCTGTCTGATCAAGACTCTGTATGATACAATTCTGTACATTTGATTTTGATTTCGAATCTGTCCGATATGATTCCGTGCGTCTGACCCCGACTATGAATCTGTCTAATATGTCTCTGTGTGTTTGATTCTGATTACGAATCTGTCTGATACGCCTTCGTACGTCTGACTCCGATCTCAGACTTGTCTGATATACTTCCGTACCTCTGATGTTGACTATGAATCCGTCCGATATGCTTATACGCGTCTGGCCCTAGTTCTGAATCTGTTTGGCATGGAGTGTCTGGTATGAAGTAAAGTGAGATTTCGACGATGTGGTAAGAAACTCAGCAGTGCAATAAGGAATGATTCTATGATGTCTGGAAAGCGTTCGTTTGTTATAAGAATATATCTTATGGTTCGATGATTACGTGGGGTATGAGAAAATGTATTATGAAGGCATTTGAATCAGTGATGTGAAAAATTTACCCCCCTAAAGTTAGTAAAGGAGCCGTGTCGGAAAAAAAAAAAAAAAAAAAAAGACAACTATAAAGAGAAACCTCCCGGAGCAGTATGACGCCCCATAAGGTCGATTCAACATTCGAGGACGAATGTTCTAAAGGGGGGGAGAATGTTATGTCCCGTGTTTTCGTATAACGGGAAATCGAGAAATAATTACGATTTGTGTGTTATAAGGAAATATTTTGATTTTGGTGAATATGACTATGTTGGTTATGGAATCATAAATGTTAAGACATCGGGGAAGGCCGAGGATAAATTTGGAATTTCGGAAATTAGTTTCGGGAATTACAAAACGGGACGTTTATCGAATTGGGCCAAGAAAAAATTAGAACACAAAATGAGGCCCAAAGTTAGTGGGGTGGCCGGCCATATTGGCTAGGCCCAAGCCCTTTTTAATGATCATGTGCCATGCACATGATCTATATTTGGATATATATCACTTAAGCCTCTTGGAATTATCAAGAATCAAGATCAAAACAAAAAAAAAATTAAGAAAGCACCTCAAAGAAGCTCTCGGCCAAGCTTGAGAAAAAGGAGAGAAAAAAAATTCCCAAGCTTTGTTGTTGATCCAAAAATCTTAATTTCTACATAGTTGTGAAGTACTCAAGGCCCTCTTCAACGGGGTATAATTAGTTTGGCACAAGAACCTCGTTTGCGACAAGTCGGAAATTCAAGAAAAGGTAAGAATTTTGCCCCTCTAATGTTATAGAATTGATATGAATGTGTTAAGGATTGGGAATAGACGAGAATCCCGTAACTTTGGTGTATATAGAAAGCCGTGTGTGTGTGTGTATATTGTATGTTGGCCGTGAGCCTAGGAAGAAGAAAGTGGTGTGAATTGATCTTGTTTAGTTTGTATAATGTGTTGTTGTGATCTTTATGTCGTAAATGATTGATTAATGAATTAAATTGGCGTTGGAAAATGATTTCGGACATTATCGGAAAGTGTATACCTTTGGTATAATTGTGTATATCATTGTATATTTGGCGTGCTAAAGACTTTAAATATGATTTATAGTTGATATTAATGAATTCGGAATGAAACGACGCAAGTTAGAATGTTCGTCGTGAATTTTCAATGTTTTGAAGAATTATGGAAAGTAATGGATTTTGGGACAATTTCGTGTATGGCTTGGATTGTATTTGGGATGTGATTGTATAAGTTTGAATGAGGAAAGGAATACAATTATGTAGATATAGAGTTGGAGTTTTGGAAGTTTGAATGAAAGTTGCCAACTTAGGTAATAAAGTAGAACTTTGAAGCTAGAGTGGTTTGATTATTACTTGTGTTGTTTGATGATGTGTGGGCTGTTGTATTGATGTATTTTGAGCCGAGCTAAGTCTCGGGGATGTTAGATTTATAGGGGAAATGCTGCCGAGATTTCGGTAGACAAAAATGAAGTTAAAGGCATTTTTAGGCCTAAGAATATCAATTGGTAACTTTGACCATTTGCAGATTTCGGACGAAACGGGACTTGACTTTTGGGAGAGCGTAAGACGTCTGTAACGTATGTAAAGCTTCCCACTTCTTCGTTTGGCATATCTTAGTGTGATAGGCGAATATGGAAACTTCCGGAGCATTTCTGCTCCTCGAAACCCGATCCACAGAAAAGTTACTATTCATTCAATTCAATTGAAGCCTAAGGGCTCTATTTTGGCTAGAATGCCACCAATCGTCCGAAACCTATCGAAATGTGGTCGGGTAACTTAGAAATGATTATGTATGAACTTTTGGCCCCTAAATGTTCGTAAGTTATGTTCGCCACCTCAATTCGACTCGAGGTGGGCCCACTAACCCCGAGACGCCCTATTTGTCTTATTGGGCTGTCCTTTTGAATAAAGTTTGAAATGATACCTTCGATTTTGGAACTTCCTCCTACGGGACGTGTTTTGAATATTACGATACGCTAAGTTACGTTTTGAGCTATACGTACTATTTTGGAAACGTTTTGTGAAATGAAACCTTGTATCGACTAAGTATTCGATTATTTTGTATTATGAAATGACTTATGGGATTACTCTGTTTTGAAAGACTATTTTGAAGTATGATTTGCATTTGTTTGCTCACGACTCCGCTCGTGCCTTATTATGACTTCGTTCACCGGTTCCCGGGCCAGTTATGATTCGTGCGCCTTACAATAATTCGGCCGTATGCTGTGTTACGGTTCCCGAGGCCTCGCCATAGGGACGGGTTCAGTTTGGAGTTATGCTGTGATATGGCTCGTGATGCGATACGCTCACCTCTGATTATGTTTGTGTTCGGGGACGTACGGAGATTTGAAACCTTCTGGTGTTATGCTGTGTGTGGCGCCAGCGTCGGAGTGGCGACCACGTTCTTAAGCGTTTGCATGATTTCGTTTGCATTATGTATACGTATATGATTTTGATACGGATTTGTACTCCATTTTTGTCATCTGATTTGCTTTCAGTTTTGATCTATATTTCTGTACTCCGTGCTTTACATACTCAGTACATATTTCGTACTGACCCCCTTTCTTCGGGGGCTGCGTTTCATGCCCGCAGTTGCAGATATTGGAGATCCTCCACTGTAGGCTTCACTCTTTGCTACTTCGGAGTACTCCTTCTTGACTCGGAGTCCCCCTTTTGGTACAGACTCTGTTTTGCTATGTATACTCTGTACATTTGACTATTTGGGTACGGCGGGGCCCTGTCTCGCCATATGTCTTTGTCTTGACTTCGTAGAGGCCTGTAGTCATATATGTGGGGCGAGGGTCCTATATATGTTTGTTTGATTTTGTTTTCTGCTCTTAAAGCGGTCCGTTTGTTTTTGTTATATCCCGTATTTTTTAACGTCATATTATTAACTGAGGTGGGGCCCACACGTCAATATTTTTTTTGGGACACGTGACAAGTTATATGAATCGCATGTGTAAAGTAAAACACAACTTATGAAGGGCCTTGGGGCCAAATCAAAGTGGAAGCCCTCCAAATGAATCTTTTAAGAAAACGTTTTCGGATGACCTGATTTGGAGGGGCAAAAACGGCATTATAAGTCTGGAATTTGGGAAAACGCCCAGAAGTAAAAGTTGTAGATAATTGAAATATCTTTCCAACCGTAGGTCGTGGGCCTATAGGTGACACCGTGCGATAGAGCCAGCTGTAGGAGAGGAATTTCCTTTTTACTAACCCTTAATTTCAGCTGGAGAACAGTATCGACGTAAAGCAACAACTGATGATATTAGAGGCTACACAGTATACCGGTAAGCAATGGTGTGAAAGACGTATGTCGGACAAGGTGTTTGAAGTATGATTGATACGTAAGGGTAAATATTGAAGAGGAGAGTAAACAGGAATGTGTCACCGGTGCCGTTTGAGTTGGGCACGCAAGGTAAGTCTCGACCTCTTTATACTTTCATTTGAAATTGTTAGCCCTGTGTGGCTATGATGCGATATGATGTGATGTATATATACGTATATGTGTTGGCCCTGTGAGGCGTGGTTGGTATTTCCTTTGTACAGGTTTTGCGATAGTGAGAAATACAGAGGAACCTCTGCCCAAATTTTTCTAAAAATACGAGGAGGAAAATGAGATATAAATTCTTAACAAGTCTTGAAGGTCGATATCGATAGGGCAAAAAAATGCCTAACGATAAAGTTTCCTCTAATTGGAAGAATGCAAAGTGTATGACGGGCCGTCGAGAATTGAGCAGTTCGCTCACGCCTCAGAATTATATATGTATGCATAGAGGTAAACATTGAGGATTTACGGGGGCGGCCCGGTAACCAGAAAAGTAAAAGAATCTTCTCTAGATCGGGGTGAGACCCGCTACGAGAACGTTTTGAAAGTTGCTAAGACCCCGAGTTGCCTTAAATTATGTGACAAAGGTCGTGCGGGACCGTCGACGCAATTATATCAGCATTAACGTGTCAAAATGTGAGAAGGTTACGAAGTTAAGCGTGCTAGGGCCAGAGCAATTTTGGGATGGGTGACCCCCTAGGAAGTATACCAAAATGTTCATGAATGTAGAAGTGAAAGACAGATACGAAATCTGGGGTAACCCCAAAGGAAAGTAGAAGGCACTGAGCGATTGAAAACCCTAAATAGGTCGGGTAGGCCAAGGCAGACTCGGCTGGTGAAAGAGAAAGGAAACGCAATACAGCCCTTGGATCAGAGTAAGTTTGAAAAAGCATTTGGAAATATTTTGTGAGTAAAATGGCAGTAAATGCATAGATATGCATACGATGTCTCGTTCATGACTGTACCAATCTGTAGTGGGCCCCATCGGCCAGTGTTACGATATCAGAAGAATGTTAGCTAAACAAAATTCGGGAGACAAGTAAAAGGTGGGATGTAGAGATGTCATGAAGTAAACGAGTACTGAACTCGTTACAATAAGAGTGGAAGTTTCTGATGCGACAATATTAATGAAAAGGAGAAAAGTAGGTAAGCGGAGGAAGAAAAGATAGCGATTGCAACTTTTGGAAATCTTCGAAGGAAAGACGGGTACCTCCCCGGATGTATCAGGAGGACCCCATAAGGTCAGTTTAACATTCGAGGACGAATGTTCTAAAGGGGGGGAGGATGTTATATCCCGTATTTTTGAACGTCATATTATTAACTGAGGTGGGGTCCACACGTCAATATTTTTTTTTGGGACACGTGACAAGTTATATGAATCGCATGTGTAAAGTAAAACACAACTTGTGAAGGGCCTTGGGGCCAAATCAAAGTGGAAGCCCTCCAAACGAATCTTTTAAGAAAACGTTTTCGGATGACCTGACTTGGAGGGGCAAAAACGGCATTATAAGTCTGGAATTTGGGAAAACGCCCAGAATTAAAAGTTGTAGATAATTGAAATATCTTTCCAACGGTAGGTCGTGGGCCTATAGGTGACATCGGGATAAGGAGATATGAACTTTTTAAGGCGGAAAGGTCAAGCTGGGCAGTGAAATGGGCCCAACCCGATTCCAATCCGGGTCAGGCCCATTTCCTTGTTATTTAAGGGAGGTTTCAGCCTCCTCCTCCACATTTTCAGATCAGAAAAGATCCAGAAAATTCTATAGAGAGAGAGGGAGGAAAGACTTAGAGAGATAAATAAAGTTTGATCAAAATCTGAGCCCCGAATCCCGAAGCCCATGAAGAGAAAAGTGTTCTACGTCGCGTTGCCTTCGATTTGAGCTAAAAATCAACTAAAAATAAGAGGGTGGACGTGGTAGCTGTGCACTTAAGGTATGATTAAGGCTCTTTTTCATTGCCAACAAGTTTATTTAAAGTTTCAACGGAATAGAACGGGAAAATAGCGATATAAATTCGTCCGTTGGCATTGAAATTGATTGTAGAAGATTATGTCATTTTAATATGATTTTACGATATTATGGGAATGAAGTTGTTAAGATGTGAATTATGATTATGGTTGATGAAATTGGAAGGTGGAAATATGTTATGAATATGTATGTTGAAGATTTGAAGTTTTGGATGGATTATGGTTTGGTGGAAAATTTGTATATTTTGTATATCATGTGAATATTGTATAGAAATGATATGAAATACTTCCAAATCACATTGTAATGGTCTTGATTAATGATGAATATGGAAATGTTGATACTAGTTTGGGTTTGTGAAGTTGAAGTGGAAGTTGTTGGACCATGTGGAAAACAAGGCTAGTTATGCCATACTATGTGTTTTGTAATGCTTGTTGTTGTTAGTGATGTTGTTGTTGGGTTGCTGTGTTGATATATTAAGCCGAGCTAAGTCTCGGGGATGTCATATATATAGGGGAAATGCTGCCGAAATTTCGGTAGGCAATTATGTGATTAAGCTTAGATTCTCGAAAAGCTTGAAATTGACAATTGGGAAACATGACCATTTGTAGATTCTGGACGAAATTTGAATTGAAGCCAAGCGAGCGTAAGGCGCAATCGAGGTATGTAAAGTCTTCCCCTTTGTTCTTTGGCATGTCCTAGATGTACTAGGTCAAGATCGGAGCCTCGGGGGCGATTCTGCTCATAGAAACTCGAGATTGATTTTTGATACTATTCATTCAATTCAATTGAATTTCAAAAGGCGCATTTTGCTAGAAAAGTGGTTAAACCTCCATAACTTGTACAAATGTAACCCGATCACTATGAAACCTTCCTGGATGACTCCGTAGAGTCTAATGGGCGTGATTCTTGTCCGCCGCCTCGACTTGGCCCGAGGTGGGCCCGCTATTCCCCGATGCCTCTCTTATTGTTCTGTCTGTCTTATTCCCATACGATAAGTCGAGGAAACTTATGGCTATTGTTCCGACTACTAAACGGGAGTTATTTTAACGAACCTGAATTGATTTAATGTTCATGGAAACAATTACGGGGACAGAAACTATGATATAAATTCTGTATGGCTTTAGCCAATGTACTCGTGTCCGGAGCTCGCAGGTAGCTCCTGGTTATTATGTTGTTTACTATACGATAGGTGCTATGACCACCTTTATGAGCTTTATAAAATATTTTTTTTGACATCTAAAACGTTTTGAAAATATTACCCTGATATTTTGGATAAACTACTTACCTCCCGTACTTACTGATATACGATTTTGGTATACCTGAATCTCGTGTGATGTATGATCCTGGCGTGTGTGATTATGTTGGGAAAGTGATAATTTGGCATTCTGTATGGTTGTTTTCTGTTTTACCGAGTCCCGGGCCGGTTATGTGAATATGCGCATATGTAATATTGGCCGGTGGACCCTCGACCGCGGCGTGTCCGACATTGACAGCTGGACCCTTGACCGCGTCATGCCGGACGTGTGGCATTGACTGCTGGACCCTTGACCGCGTCTGCCGCACTTGTGATTGTGCCTGACATAGACCGCTGGACCCTTGACCGCGGTATGTCAAATGTGTGATTGTGACCGCTGGACCCTCGACCGCGGTATGTGTGATTGTAACCGCTGGACTTTTGGTCGCGGTATGTGTGATTATAACCGCTGGACCCTTGGCCGCGGTACGTGTGATAGTGACCGCTGGGTACTTGGCCGCGGTATGCGTGGTAGCGACCGCTGGACTTATGGCCGCGGAAATTGTGCGTTGATTCCTTTATATGTGTGAAACAAAAATGTTTTTCAAAAGAAAGTAAAGCATTTTGACATTCTAACTGCCGTATTTGCCTGCTGGAACCTCTTGGGTATGACTTGTGCACTAGAGGCGACCCTGTGGCGACCTGGTTATTCGTGCACACCCCAGTGCACTGTCCATTGCGCCCCTCACTAAAGGGCCGAAACCTGAGGTAAATATATACTACCTGTGCTTGTGTAAGTTTATGATTCTGCATGCATGGTTCTGCCTGTTACATTTCTGGACAGCCGATTCGGAGAATGATTCTGTTGGTGTTGCTTCTGCATGATTGAGCCGGACTATTCTTCAGTCGGCTATAGTTCTACACCCCTAGCTTCGGTTGCGGGTATGTCGGTAGCACTCGGTGCCCCGATCCGCACGATGATCCTGCCAGTTAGGCTTTGTACCTCTGTTTCATATCACGATTCAGACGGCTACACCCCGTGCTTATGATATATATCGTGGTCCTGGCCACACACTCTGTATTTCCGTTTCGGACTTGGATCCGATACTACCTGTTCTATTTCTATACTTCTGGCTCGGTTTTGCTTATATTGTTATATTTCCGCTTTACATACTCGGTACATTTCCGTACTGACCCCCTGTTCTTCGGGGGCTGCGTTTCATGCCGCGCAGGTACTCCCAGTTGAGTTGAGGACAGATGGAAGATGTTCCAGTGCAGATGGCAAGCTCCATTTGTTCCCGGAGTGCTGCCGAGTCAGATTCTGTATGTTATGCTTTTGGGATCTTATTAGAGACTTTGCAGACAGTGTCGTGGGTATTGGTTGTCGGTCTGTGTACGTAATGAATTTTGTATGATCACAAGTTTGTTCGGCTTGAAAGCCACGAGAAAGAATATTTCTGAAAGAAAAGTTTTGCTATGTACTTTATTATTTGTTTTAAAGAAAAAAAAAAGAGTTGACGTGATTTTATGTGCAGCGAGAGTCTGAGGGTTCGCTCGGCCCTAAGTAAGGGTCGGGTGCCCATCACACCCCAGCGAGGTCGGGGTGTGACAGAGTGGTATCAGAGCAGGTCTGTCCTAGGGGTTGTCTGCAAAGTCGTGTCCGGTAGAGTCCTGTTTATGGTGTGTTGCGCGCCACATCTATAAACAAGAGACTACGGGGCATCTAGGGATTGTTGATCTTCTTTGAATCCTGGACCGTGCGATAGAGCCAGCTGTAGGAGAGGAATTTCCTTTTTACTAACCCTTAATTTCAGCTGGAGAACAGTATCGACGTAAAGCAACAACTGATGATATTAGAGGCTACACAGTATACCGGTAAGCAATGGTGTGAAAGACGTATGTCGGACAAGGTGTTTGAAGTATGATTGATACGTAAGGGTAAAAATTGAAGAGGAGAGTAAACAGGAATGTGTCACCGGTGCCGTTTGAGTTGGGCACGCAAGGTAAGTCTCGACCTCTTTATACTTTCATTTGAAATTGTTAGCCCTGTGTGGCTATGATGCGATATGATGTGATGTATATATACGTATATGTGTTGGCCCTGTGAGGCGTGGTTGGTATTTCCTGTGTACAGGTTTTGCGATAGTGAGAAATACAGAGGAACCTCTGCCCAAATTTTTCTAAAAATACGAGGAGGAAAATGAGATATAAATTCTTAACAAGTCTTGAAGGTCGATATCGATAGGGCAAAAAAATGCCTAACGATAAAGTTTCCTCTAATTGGAAGAATGCAAAGTGTATGACGGGCCGTCGAGAATTGAGCAGTTCGCTCACGCCTCAGAATTATATATGTATGCATAGAGGTAAACATTGAGGATTTACGGGGGCGGCCCGGTAACCAGAAAAGTAAAAGAATCTTCTCTAGATCGGGGTGAGACCCGCTACGAGAACGTTTTGAAAGTTGCTAAGACCCCGAGTTGCCTTAAATTATGTGACAAAGGTCGTGCGGGACCGTCGACGCAATTATATCAGCATTAACGTGTCAAAATGTGAGAAGGTTACGAAGTTAAGCGTGCTAGGGCCAGAGCAATTTTGGGATGGGTGACCCCCTAGGAAGTATACCAAAATGTTCATGAATGTAGAAGTGAAAGACAGATACGAAATCTGGGGTAACCCCAAAGGAAAGTAGAAGGCACTGAGCGATTGAAAACCCTAAATAGGTCGGGTAGGCCAAGGCAGACTCGGCTGGTGAAAGAGAAAGGAAACGCAATACAGCCCTTGGATCAGAGTAAGTTTGAAAAAGCATTTGGAAATATTTTGTGAGTAAAATGGCAGTAAATGCATAGATATGCATACGATGTCTCGTTCATGACTGTACCAATCTGTAGTGGGCCCCAGCGGCCAGTGTTACGATATCAGAAGAATGTTAGCTAAACAAAATTCGGGAGACAAGTAAAAGGTGGGATGTAGAGATATCATGAAGTAAACGAGTACTGAACTCGTTACAATAAGAGTGGAAGTTTCTGATGCGACAATATTAATGAAAAGGAGAAAAGTAGGTAAGCGGAGGAAGAAGAGATAGCGATTGCAACTTTTGGAAATCTTCGAAGGAAAGACGGGTACCTCCCCGGATGTATCAGGAGACCCCATAAGGTCAGTTTAACATTCGAGGACGAATGTTCTAAAGGGGGGGAGGATGTTATATCCCGTATTTTTGAACGTCATATTATTAACTGAGGTGGGGCCCACACGTCAATATTTTTTTTTGGGACACGTGACAAGTTATATGAATCGCATGTGTAAAGTAAAACACAACTTGTGAAGGGCCTTGGGGCCAAATCAAAGTGGAAGCCCTCCAAACGAATCTTTTAAGAAAACGTTTTCGGATGACCTGACTTGGAGGGGCAAAAACGGCATTATAAGTCTGGAATTTGGGAAAACGCCCAGAAGTAAAAGTTGTAGATAATTGAAATATCTTTCCAACGGTAGGTCGTGGGCCTATAGGTGACATCGGGATAAGGAGATATGAACATTTTAAGGCGGAAAGGTCAAGCTGGGCAGTGAAATGGGCCCAACCCGATTCCAATCCGGGTCAGGCCCATTTCCTTGTTATTTAAGGGAGGTTTCAGCCTCCTCCTCCACATTTTCAGATCAGAAAAGATCCAGAAAATTCTATAGAGAGAGAGGGAGGAAAGACTTAGAGAGATAAATAAAGTTTGATCAAAATCTGAGCCCCGAATCCCGAAGCCCATGAAGAGAAAAGTGTTCTACGTCGCGTTGCCTTCGATTTGAACTAAAAATCAACTAAAAATAAGAGGGTGGACGTGGTAGCTGTGCACTTAAGGTATGATTAAGGCTCTTTTTCATTGCCAACAAGTTTATTTAAAGTTTCAACGGAATAGGACGGGAAAATAGCGATATAAATTCGTCCGTTGGCATTGAAATTGATTGTAGAAGATTATGTCATTTTAATATGATTTTACGATATTATGGGAATGAAGTTGTTAAGATGTGAATTATGATTATGGTTGATGAAATTGGAAGGTGGAAATATGTTATGAATATGTATGTTGAAGATTTGAAGTTTTGGATGCATTATGGTTTGCTGGAAAATTTGTATATTTTGTATATCATGTGAATATTGTATAGAAATGATATGAAATACTTCCAAATCACATTGTAATGGTCTTGATTAATGATGAATATGGAAATGTTGATACTAGTTTGGGTTTGTGAAGTTGAAGTGGAAGTTGTTGGACCATGTGGAAAACAAGGCTAGTTATGCCATACTATGTGTCTTGTAATGCTTGTTGTTGTTAGTGATGTTGTTGTTGGGTTGCTGTGTTGATATATTAAGCCGAGCTAAGTCTCGGGGATGTCATATATATAGGGGAAATGCTGCCGAAATTTCGGTAGGCAATTATGTGATTAAGCTTAGATTCTCGAAAAGCTTGAAATTGACAATTGGTAAACATGACCATTTGTAGATTCTGGACGAAATTTGAATTGAAGCCAAGCGAGCGTAAGGCGCAATCGAGGTATGTAAAGTCTTCCCCTTTGTTCTTTGGCATGTCCTAGATGTACTAGGTCAAGATCGGAGCCTCGGGGGCGATTCTGCTCATAGAAACTCGAGATTGATTTTTGATACTATTCATTCAATTCAATTGAATTTCAAAAGGCGCATTTTGCTAGAAAAGTGGTTAAACCTCCATAACTTGTACAAATGTAACCCGATCACTATGAAACCTTCCTGGATGACTCCGTAGAGTCTAATGGGCGTGATTCTTGTCCGCCGCCTCGACTTGGCCCGAGGTGGGCCCGCTATTCCCCGATGCCTCTCTTATTGTTCTGTCTGTCTTATTCCCATACGATAAGTCGAGGAAACTTATGGCTATTGTTCCGACTACTAAACGGGAGTTATTTTAACGAACCTGAATTGATTTAATGTTCATGGAAACAATTACGGGGACAGAAACTATGATATAAATTCTGTATGGCTTTAGCCAATGTACTCGTGTCCGGAGCTCGCAGGTAGCTCCTGGTTATTATGTTGTTTACTATACGATAGGTGCTATGACCACCTTTATGAGCTTTATAAAATATTTTTTTTGACATCTAAAACGTTTTGAAAATATTACCCTGATATTTTGGATAAACTACTTACCTCCCGTACTTACTGATATACGATTTTGGTATACCTGAATCTCGTGTGATGTATGATCCTGGCGTGTGTGATTATGTTGGGAAAGTGATAATTTGGCATTCTGTATGGTTGTTTTCTGTTTTACCGAGTCCCGGGCCGGTTATGTGAATATGCGCATATGTAATATTGGCCGGTGGACCCTCGACCGCGGCGTGTCCGACATTGACAGCTGGACCCTTGACCGCGTCATGCCGGACGTGTGGCATTGACTGCTGGACCCTTGACCGCGTCTGCCGCACTTGTGATTGTGCCTGACATAGACCGCTGGACCCTTGACCGCGGTATGTCAAATGTGTGATTGTGACCGCTGGACCCTCGACCGCGGTATGTGTGATTGTAACCGCTGGACTTTTGGTCGCGGTATGTGTGATTATAACCGCTGGACCCTTGGCCGCGGTACGTGTGATAGTGACCGCTAGGTACTTGGCCGCGGTATGCGTGGTAGCGACCGCTGGACTTATGGCCGCGGAAATTGTGCGTTGATTCCTTTATATGTGTGAAACAAAAATGTTTTTCAAAAGAAAGTAAAGCATTTTGACATTCTAACTGCCGTATTTGCCTGCTGGAACCTCTTGGGTATGACTTGTGCACTAGAGGCGACCCTGTGGCGACCTGGTTATTCGTGCACACCCCAGTGCACTGTCCTATTGCGCCCCTCACTAAAGGGCCGAAACCTGAGGTAAATATATACTACCTGTGCTTGTGTAAGTTTATGATTCTGCATGCATGGTTCTGCCTGTTACATTTCTGGACAGCCGATTCGGAGAATGATTCTGTTGGTGTTGCTTCTGCATGATTGAGCCGGACTATTCTTCAGTCGGCTATAGTTCTACACCCCTAGCTTCGGTTGCGGGTATGTCGGTAGCACTCGGTGCCCCGATCCGCACGATGATCCTGCCAGTTAGGCTTTGTACCTCTGTTTCATATCACGATTCAGACGGCTACACCCCGTGCTTATGATATATATCGTGGTCCTGGCCACACACTCTGTATTTCCGTTTCGGACTTGGATCCGATACTACCTGTTCTATTTCTATACTTCTGGCTCGGTTTTGCTTATATTGTTATATTTCCGCTTTACATACTCGGTACATTTCCGTACTGACCCCCTGTTCTTCGGGGGCTGCGTTTCATGCCGCGCAGGTACTCCCAGTTGAGTTGAGGACAGATGGAAGATGTTCCAGTGCAGATGGCAAGCTCCATTTGTTCCCGGAGTGCTGCCGAGTCAGATTCTGTATGTTATGCTTTTGGGATCTTATTAGAGACTTTGCAGACAGTGTCGTGGGTATTGGTTGTCGGTCTGTGTACGTAATGAATTTTGTATGATCACAAGTTTGTTCGGCTTGAAAGCCACGAGAAAGAATATTTCTGAAAGAAAAGTTTTGCTATGTACTTTATTATTTGTTTTAAAGAAAAAAAAAAGAGTTGACGTGATTTTATGTGCAGCGAGAGTCTGAGGGTTCGCTCGGCCCTAAGTAAGGGTCGGGTGCCCATCACACCCCAGCGAGGTCGGGGTGTGACAGTTTTGATGGCCCTGAATGGCCCTTGTGATTATATTTGCACTTTTGACCGGCGATGTCTATTCCGCCGCTCAGTTTGGATCCGATATGACATTTTGATTTGTGCGACCGCTTAAGACATATTTGATATGACTTTTATGAATTTTTGGAATATGCTCGGATTTGGTAAATGAATATGCGGTTTGGTCTGGGTACCCAGATAGGGTGCCAGTCGCGGCCCACGGGGCTGGGTCGTGACAAAAGTGGTATCAGAGCAGTTTGTCCTCGGAATGTCTACAGGCCGTGTCTCGTAGAGTCTTGTTTATCGATGTGTTGTGCACCACACCTATAAACAGGAAGCTTAACCTAGTATAACTAGGACATGCCAAAAGAAGGAAAGGTAGGCTTTACATACCTGGATTGCGCCTTACGCTCGTCAAATCTCAATTCCCGTTTCGTCCAAAAACTGCAAATGGTCACTTTTACCAGTTACTATTCATGAAAGTTAACATCTTAATCTTTGGGCTATACTTGGCTACCGAAATTTCGGCAGCATTTCCCCTATAAATCTAACACCCCCGAGACTTAGCTCGGCTCAAAATACATCAACAACAACAACCCAAACATCATCAAACAACATAAACCACAATCAAGTCATTCTAACTTTAAAGTTCTACCTTACTACACAAGTTGACAACTTTCATTCAAACTTCACAATTCCAAACTTACGCCCACATTATTGTATTCATTCACCCATTAAAGATTATCCAAACCCATCCCAATTACACTCCAACAATATACAAAATTTCTCGAAGTTCATTACTTTCCATATTTCATCCAAAACATCAAAACTTACAGCGAACATTCTAACTCGCATTGTTCATTCCAAATTCATTAACATCAACCATAAGTCATATTTAAAGTCTTTAGCATCATAGATATACAATGATATACACAAATATACCAAAGATATATACTTTCCCATAATGTTCCGAAATCCTTTTCCAACGCCAATTCAATTCATTAAACAATCATTTAAGTTATAAAGGCCACAACGACGCAACTAACAAACTTAAACGAAATCAAATTCATCTTGTCCTCCACAATTCATGGCTCACGGCCACATACCAACACATGCACACACACGACTTTCTACACACACATCCAAGTTACGGGATTCTCGTCTATTGTCAATCCTTAACACATTCATATCAATTCCATAACATTAGAGGGGCAAAATTCTTACCTTTTCTTAAGTTTCCGACTTGTCGCAAACGCGCACCTTCCGCCAAACTAATTGTACCCCGTCGGAGAGCGTCTTGAGTACTTTACAATATGTGAAGAACAAGGATTTTTGGATCAAACACAAAACTTGGGATTTTTTTTTTTGTTCTTATAGGGGTTCTCGGCCGAGAGCCTTTCTTTGGTGTTGCTCAATTTTTTTTGTGTGTTTTGTTTTAGTTCTAGATAACTCCAAAGGGAATATGGATATATATCCAATTATAGGTCATGTGTATATCACATGACCTTTAAAAAATGTGGGCTTGGACCTTGTCTTGGCCGGCCACTTCAAGGCTTTGGGCCTCAATTTTTTTGTTGTCCAATTCTTGGCCCAATTCATTAAAAGTCCCGTTTTGTAATCCCCGAAACTAATTTCTGAAATTCCAAATTTACCCTCGGCCTTCCCCAATGTCTTGACATTAATGATTTCATAACCAACATAGTCACATCAACTAGAATCAAAATATTTCCTCATAACACACAAGTCTTAATTATTTCTCGATTTCCAATTATACGAAAACACGGGACATAACAGGCCCGATCCATATAAGTTAGTGGCGAGGAACGTAACACCCGATCCATAAATGTTAGTGTTGAGGAACGTACGACCCGATCCATAAAGTTAGTGCCGAGGAACGTATGGACCGATCCATAAATATTAGTGCCGAGGAACCTATGACCCAATCCATATAAGTTAGTGCCGAGGAACGTACGACCCGATACATATAAATTAATGCCGAGGAACGTACGGCTCGATCCAATAAGTTAGTGCCGAGGAACATACGGCCCGATCCATATAAGTAAGTGCCGAGGAACGTACGACCCGATCCATACAAGTTAGTGCCGAGGAACGTACGGACCGATCCATAAATGTTAGTGTCGAGGAACATACGGCCCGATCTATATAAGTTAGTGCCGAGGAACGTACGGGCCGATCTATACAAGTTAGTGCCGAGGAAAGCACGACCCGATCTATATAAGTTAGTGCCGAGGAACGTTCGGGCCGATCCATATAAGTTAAGGCCGAGGAACGTACGACTCGATTCATATAAGATAGTGCCGAGGAACGTATGGACCGATCCACAAATATTAGTGCCGAGGAACGTACGGCCCGATCCATATAAGTTAGTGCCGAGGAACGTACGACTCGATACATATAAGTTAATGCCAAGGAACGTATGGCCCGATCCATAAATGTTAGTGCCGAGGAACCTACGGTCCAATCCATATAAGTTAGTGCCGAGGAACATACGACCCGATCCATATAAGTAAGTACCAAAGAACGTACGACCCGATTCATATAAGATAGTGCCGAGAAACGTATGGACCGATCCATAAATATTAGTGCTTGTCACGACCCAGCCCCGTGGGCCGCGACTGGCACCCTACTTGGGTACCCAGACCAAATTACATATTCATTGCCAAATCCAAACTTATTTCAGAACTTCATAAAAGTCATATCAAACATAGTTTATATCAAAATATGTCTTATGCGGTCGCACAAATCAAAATGTCATATCGGATCCAAACTGAGCGGCGGAATAGACATCGCCGGTCAAAGTGCAAATATAAGCATAAGGGCCATCAAAACAAACGGACCGCTTTAAGACCAGAAAACAAAATCAAACAAACATATATAGGACCCTCGCCCCACATATATGACTACAGGCCGCTACGAACTCAAAACAAAGACATATGGCGAGACAGGGCCCCGCCGTACCCAAATAGTCAAACGTACAGAAGATATACATAGCAAAAGGAGTCTGTACCAAAAGTGGACTCCGAGTCAAGAAGGAGTACTCCGAAGTAGCAAAGAGTGAAGCCTATAGTGGAGGATCACCAATATCTGCACCTGCGGGCATGAAACGCAGCCCCCGCAGAAAGGGGGTCAGTACGAAATATGTACTGAGTATGTAAAGCACGGAGTACAGAAATATGGGCCAAAACCAAAAGCAAATCAGATGACAAAGTGGGGTACAAATCAGTATGTCAAAATCCGTATCAAAATCATATACGTATACATAATGCAAACGAAATCATGCAAACGCTTAAGAACGTGGTCGCCACTCCGACACTGGCGCCACACACAGCATAACACCAGAAGGTTTCAAATCTCCGTACATCCCCGAACACAAACACAAACATAGGTGAGCGTATCGCATCACGAGCCATATCACAGCATAACTCCAAACGGAACCCGGCCCTATGGCGAAGCCTCGAGAACCGCAACACATCAAACGGCCGAATTATCATAAGGCGCACGAATCATAACCGGCCCGGGAACCGGTGAACGAAGTCCTAATGAGGCACGAGCGGAGTCGTGAGCAAACAAATGCAAATTATATTTCAAAATAGCCTTTCAAAACTTAATGATTTCATAAGTCATTTCATAGTACAAAATAACCGAATACTTAGTCGATACAAAGTTTTATTTCACAAAATGTTTCCAAAATGGTACGTATGGCTCAAAACGTAACTTAGCATATCATAATATTCAATACATATCTCGTAGGAGGAAGTTCCAAAACCGAAAGTATCATATCAAGCTTTATTCAAAAGGACAGCCCAATAGGACAAATAGGGCGTCTCGGGGTTAGCGGGCCCACCTCGAGTCGAATTGAGGTGGCGAACATAATTTACGGACGTTTAGGGGCCAAAAGGTCATACATAATCATTTCCAAGTTACCCGACCACATTTCGATAGGTTTCAGACATTTGGTTGCATTCTAACCAAAATAGAGCCCTTAGGCTTCAATTGAATTGAATGAATAGTAACTTTTCTGTGGATCGGGTTTCGAGGAGCAGAAATGCTCCGGAGGTTCCAATATTCACCTAACATTCTAAGACATGCCAAACGAAGAAGTGGGAAGCTTTACATACCTTACAGACGTCTTATGCTCTCCCAAAAATCAAGTCCCGTTTCGTCCGAAATCTGCAAATGGTCAAAGTTCCCAATTTGAGATTCTTAGGCTTAAAAAAATGCCATTAACTTCATTTTTGCCTACCGAAATTTCGGCAGCTTTTCCCCTATAAATCTAACATCCCCGAGACTTAGCTCGGCTCAAAATACATCAACAACAACAGCCCACACATCATCAAACAACACAAATCATAATCAAACCACTCTAGCTTCAAAGTTCTACCTTATTACCTAAGTTGGCAACTCTTCATTCAAACTTCCAAAACTCCAAATCTATATCCACATCATTGTATTCATTCACTCATTCAAGATTATTCAATCACATTCCAAATATATTCCAAGCCATATACGAAATTGCCCAAAATTCATTACTTTCCATAATTCTTTCAAAACATCAAAACTTACAACGAACGTTCTAACTTGCGTCGTTTCATTCCGAATTCATTAACATCAACCGTAAGTCATATTTAAAGTCTTTGGCATCAAAGATATACAATGATATACACAAATATACAAAAGGTATACACTTTCCCGTAATGATCCGAAATCCTTTTCCAACGCCAATTCAATTCTTTAAACGTTCATTTACGACATAAAGGTCACAACGACACATTAAACAAGCTAAACAAGATCAATTAACATTACTTTGCACTTCATAAGTGCCACGGCTCCAACACCAACACACACACACCCACGGCTTTCTACATACATCAAAGTTACGGGATTCTCGTCTATTCTCAATCCTTAACACATTCATATCAATTCTATAACACAAAAGTGTAAGAATTCTCACCTTTTCTTGAAAACCCGACTTGTCGCAAACGCGCACCTTACGCCAAACTAATTGTACCCCGTTGAAGAGGGTCTTGAGTACTCCACAACTATGCAAAAATCAAGATTTTTGGATCACAAGACAAGCTAGCACAATTTTTCTTTTCTTTTTCTTTATTCTCGGCCGAATGCTTCACTTTGAGGTGTTCTTGAATTTTTTTATGTTGTTTTGATAATTGCTAAAGATGAGATGATATTTATCTAGTTTAGGGTCATGTGCCTAGCACATGACACTAAAAAGAATGGGTTTGGGCCAAGCCAAGTGGCCGGCCACCCTATTTCTCTTGGGCCTAAATTGTTGTTCAATTTCCTTGGCCCAATTCGTTAAACGTCCCGTTTTGAAATTCCCGAAACTAATTTCTGAAATTCCAAATTTACCCTCGGCCTTCCCCGATGCCTTAACATTAATGATTCCATAACCAACATAGTCATATTCACTAAAATCAAAATATTTCCTTATAACACACAAATCTTAATTATTTCTCGATTTCCAATTATACGAAAACACGGAACATAACATTCTGCCCCCCTTAAGAACATTCGTCCCCGAATGTTAAATTAACCTTATAAAGTCTTATGACCCAGGCGGGGGAGTCCTTTATTATTAGTGGCATACAAAATTATTTTTATCAACCAACATAACAAACTGAAAGGTTTAGATTACCTATGGACGTCGGGAACAAATGGGGGTATTTCTTCTTCATCTCGTCCTCCGCCTCCCAAGTCATCTCCTCCCGATTATTGTTGCGCCACAGGACTTTGACGGAGGGCACTTCTTTAGTGCGTAGTCTCCGCACCTGTCGATCCAGAATAGATACAGGCTGCTCGTCATAAGATAACTGCTCCGTCACCTGAATGTCATCAACTGGGAATATCCTGGAAGGATCACCAATACATTTCCGCAACATAGACACATGAAACACTGGGTGTACGGCCTCCAAGTCGGATGGTAAGTCTAGCTCATAGGCGACCTCGCCTATCTTTCGAACGATCTGATACGGCCCAATATACCGCGGGCTCAACTTACCCTTTCTGCCAAATCTCATAACACCCTTCATGGGCGACACCTTCAGGAATACCCAGTCACCAATCTGGAACTCTAACGGTCGACGTCGTCTATCAGCATAAGCTTTCTATCGACTCTGAGCAGCCAATAATCGTTCCCGAATAAGTTTCACCTTATCTACAGCTTCCTGGATCACGTCTGGCCCAATTAACTTAGTCTCGCCCACGTCAAACCAGCCAATAGGAGATCTGCATCTCCTGCCATAAAGGGCCTCGTACGGAGCCATCTGAATGCTGGAGTGATAACTGTTATTATAAGCAAACTCGATAAGCGGCAAATGATCATCCCAGCTGCCCCTGAAATCAATAACGCAGGCCCCTAACATATCTTCGAGCGTCTGAATAGTGCGCTCGGCCTGCCCGTCGGTCTGAGAATGAAAAGCTGTACTGAGGCTCACCTGAGTCCCTAATCCCTCCTGAAATGACCTCCAGAAGTTAGCTGTAAACTGGGCACCTCGGTCAGTAATAATAGATACAGGGACCCCGTGCAGTCTGACTATCTCTCTGATATATAATCTGGCATAGTCCTCAGCCGAATAAGTAGTCCGGACCGGAAGGAAATGGGCTGATTTCGTCAGCCTGTCCACAATAACCCAAATAGAGTCGTACCTGCGTAGAGTACGCGGTAACCCAACAATGAAGTCCATATTAATCATCTCCCATTTCCAGGCTGGAATCTCCATCTCCTGTAACAATCCACCGGGCTTCTGATGCTCGATCTTAACTTGCTGGCAGTTCGGGCACTGACTAACAAACTCGGCAATATCTTTCTTCATGCCGTCCCACCAATACAAACACCTGAGATCCCGATACATCTTAGTGGAACCAGGATGAACAGAATACCGTGCATTATGTGCCTCGCCCATAATCTGCCGCAGTAAGCCCGCAACGTCCGGTACACAGAATCTACCATCATATAATAGTACTCCTTCAGGCAAGATCTCAAACTGAGTCTTTGCTTTATTAAGGGCCACATCTCTATACTGAATCAAAAGAGGATCTTCAAACTGGCGCTGCTTTACCTCCTGAATAATAGATGACTCAGCAACTGGACGAACAGAAATCCCAGAATCTCCAGAATCCACCAAACGAACTCCGAGGCTGGCCAGCTGATGAATATCACGAACCAAATCTTTCTTATCAGATGGAACATCAGCCAGACTGCCCACGGACTTGCGGCTAAGCGCGTCAGCTACCACATTGGCTTTCCCCGGATGGTACAGAATATCAACGTCGTAGTCCTTTAGTAACTCAAATTACTAAAGGACCCGATCCATAAAGTTAGTGCCGAGGAATGTATGGACCGATCCATAAATATTAGTGCTGAGGAACCTACGGCCCGATCCACATAAGTTAATGCCGGGGAACGTATGGCTCGATCCATAAATGTTATTGTCGAGGAACGTACCACCCGATCCATAAATGTTAGTGCTGAGGAATGTACAACCCGATCCATAAATGTTATTACCGAGGAACATACGACCCGATCCATAAAAGTAAGTGCCGAGGAACGTACGACCCGATTCATATAAGATAGTGCCGAGGAACGTATGGCCCGATCCATAAATATTAGTGCCGAGGAACCTACGACCCGATCCATATAAGTTAGTGCTGAGGAACGTACGACCCGATACACATAAGTTAGTGCCAAGGAACGTACAGACCGATCCATAAATGTTAGTGCCGAGGAACCTACGGCCCGATCCATATAAGTTAGTGCCGAGGAACGTACGACCCGATACATATAAGTTAATGCCGAGGAACGTATGGCCCGATCCATAAATATTAGTGCCGAGGAACCTACGGCCCGATCCATATAAGTTAGTGCCGAGGAATGTACGACCCGATCCATATAAGTAAGTACCGAGGAACGTACGACCCGATTCATTTAAGATAGTGTCGTGGAACGTATGGACCGATCTATAAATATTAGTGCCGAGGAACCTATGGCCCGATCCATATAAGTTAGTTCCAAGGAAATCACGACCCGATCCATACAAGTTAGTGCCGAGGAAAGCACGACCCGATCTATATAAGTTAGCGCCGAGGAACGTACGACCCGATCTATATAAGTTAGTGCCGAGGAACGTACGGGCCGATCCATACAAGTTAGTGCCGAGGAAAGCACGACCCTATCTATATAAGTTAGCGCCGAGGAACGTTCGGGCCGATCCATATAAGTTAAGACCGAGGAACGTACGACCCGATTCATATAAGATAGTGCCGAGGAACGTATGGACCGATCCACAAATATTAGTGCCGAGGAAGCTACGACCTGATCGATATAGGTAAGTGCCGAGGAACGTACGACCCGATTCATATAAGTAAGTACCGAAGAACGTCTGACCCGATTCATATAAGATAGTGCCGAGGAACGTATGGACCGATCCATAAATATTAGTGCCGAGGAACCTACGACCCGATCCATATAAGTTAGTGCCGAGGAACGTACGACCCGATCCATATAAGTAAGTACCGAAGAACGTATGACCCGATTCATATAAGATAGTGCCGAGGAACGTATGGACCGATCCATAAATATTAGTGCCGAGGAACCTACGGCCCGATCCATATATGTTAGGGCCGAGGAACGTACCACCCGATACATATAAGTTAATGCCGAGGAACGTATGGCCCGATCCATAAATATTAGTGCCGAGGAACCTACGGCCCGATCCATATAAGTTAGTGCCGAGGAACGTACGACCCGATACATATAAGTTAATGCCGAGGAACGTACGACTCGATCCAATAAGTTAATGCCGAGGAACATACGGCCCGATCCATATAAGTTAGTGCCGAGGAACGTACGGCCCGATCCATACAAGTTAGTGCCGAGGAACGTACGACCCGATCCATAAATGTTAGTGCCGAGGAACATACGGCCCGATCTATATAAGTTAGTGCCGAGGAACGTACGGGCCGATCCATACAAGTTAGTTCCGAGGAAAGCACGACCCGAACTATATAAGTTAGCGCCGAGGAACCTACGGGCCGATCCATATAAGTTAGTGTCGAGGAAAGCACGACCCGATCTATATAAGTTAGCGCCGAGGAACGTTCGGGCCGATCCATATAAGTTAGGGCCGAGGAACGTACGACCCGATTCATATAAGATAGTGTCGTGGAACGTATGGACCGATCTATAAATATTAGTGCCGAGGAACCTACGGCCCGATCCATATAAGTTAGTTCCAAGGAACGTACGGCCCGATCCATATAAGTTAGTGCCGAGGAACGTACGGCCCGATCCATATAAGTTAGTGCCGAGGAACGTACCACCCGATCCATAAATGTTAGTATTGAGGAACGTACGACCCGATCCATAAAGTTAGTGCCGAGGAACGTTTGGACCGATCCATAAATATTAGTGCTGAGGAACCTACGGCCCGATCCACATAAGTTAGTGCCGTGGAACGTATGGCCCGATCCATAAGTGTTATTGTCGAGGAACGTACCACCCGATCCATAAATGTTAGTGCTGAGGAATGTACAACCCGATCCATAAATGTTATTGCCGAGGAACATACGACCCGATTCATATAAGATAGTGCCGAGGAACGTATGACCCGATCCATAAATATTAGTGCCGAGGAACCTACGACCCGATCCATATAAGTTAGTTCCGAGGAACGTACGACCCGATACATATAAGTTAATGCCGAGGAACGTACGGCTCGATCCAATAAGTTAGTGCCGAGGAACGTACGGACCGATCCATAAATGTTAGTGCCGAGGAACATACGGCCCGATCTATATAAGTTAGTGCCGAGGAACGTACGGGCCGATCCAAAAATGTTTTTGTCGAGGAACGGACCACCCGATCCATAAATGTTAGTGCTTAGGAATGTACAACCCGATCCATAAATGTTAGTGCCGAGGAACATAAGAGCCGATCCATATAAGTAAGTGCCGAGGAACGTACGACCCGATCCATATAAGTTAGTGCCGAGGAACGTACGGCCCGATCCATATAAGTTAGTGCCGAGGAACGTACCACCCGATCCATATATGTTAGTGCCGAGGAAAGCACGACCCGCTCTATATAAGTTAGCGCCGAGGAACGTACGGGCCGATCCATATAAGTTAGGGCCGAGGAACGTACCACCCGATACATATAAGTTAATGTCGAGGAACGTATGGCCCGATCCATAGATATTAGTGCCGAGGAAGCTACGACCCGATCGATATAGGTAAGTGCCGAGGAACGTACGACCCGATTCATATAAGATAGTGCCGAGGAACGTATGGCCCAATCCATAAATATTATTGCCGAGGAACCTACGACCCGATCCATATAAGTTAGTGCCGAGGAACGTACGACCCGATCCATATAAGTAAGTACCGAAGAACGTACGACCCGATTCATATAAGATAGTGCCGAGGAACGTATGGACCGATCCATAAATATTAGTGCCGAGGAACCTTCGGCCCGATCCATATAAGTTAGGGCCGAGGAACGTACCACCCGATACATATAAGTTAATGATGAGGAACCTATGGCCCGATCCATAAATATTAGTGTCGAGGAACCTACGGCCCGATCCATATAAGTTAGTGCCGAGGAACGTACGACCCGATACATATAAGTTAATGCTGAGGAACGTACGGCTCGGTCCAATAAGTTAATGCCGAGGAACATACGGCCCGATCAATATAAGTTAGTGCCGAGGAACGTACGACCCGATCCATACAAGTTAGTGCCGAGGAACGTACGGACCGATCCATAAATGTTAGTGCCGAGGAACATACGGCCCGATCTATATAAGTTAGTGCCGAGCAACGTACGGGCCGATCCATACAAGTTAGTGCCGAGGAAAGCACGACCCGATCTATATAAGTTAGCGCCGAGGAACGTACGGGCCGATCCGTATAAGTTAGGGCCGAGGAAAGCACGACCCGATCTATATAAGTTAGCGCCGAGGAACGTTCGGGCCGATCCATATAAGTTAAGGCCGAGGAACGTACGACCCGATTCATATAAGATAGTGCCGAGGAACGTATGGACCGATCCACAAATATTAGTGCCGAGGAACGTATGGCCCGATCCATATAAGTTAGTGCCGAGGAACGTACGACTCGATACATATAAGTTAATGCCGAGGAACGTATGGCCCGATCCAAAAATGTTAGTGCCGAGGAACCTACGGCCCGATCCATATAAGTTAGTGCCGAGGAACGTACGACCCGATCCATATAAGGAAGTACCGAGGAACATACGACCCGATTCATTTAAGATAGTGTCGTGGAACGTATGGACCGATCCATAAATATTAGTGCCGAAGAACCTACGGCCCGATCCATATAAGTTAGTGCCGAGGAACGTACGGCCCGATCCATATAGGTTAGTGCCGAGGAACGTACGACCCGATCCATATAAGTTAGTGCCGAGGAACGTACCACCCGATCCATAAATGTTAGTGTTGAGGAACGTACGACCCGATCCATAAAGTTAGTGCCGAGGAATGTATGGACCGATCCATAAATATTAGTGCTGAGGAACCTACGGCCCGATCCACATAAGTTAGTGCCGTGGAACGTATGGCCCGATCCGTAAATTATAGTGCCGAGGAACGTACGGACCGATCCATATAAGTTAGTGCCAAGGAACGTACGGCTCGATCCATATAAGTTAGTGCCGAGGAACGTACGGACCGATCCATACAAGTTAGTGCCGAGGAACGTACGGACCGATCCATATAAGTTAGTGCCAAGGAACGTACGGCCCGATCCATATAAGTTAGTGCCGAGGAACGTACGGCCCGATCCATATAAGTTAGTGCCGAGGAACGTACCACCCGATCCATATAAGTTAGTGCCGAAGAACGTACCACCCGATCCATAAATGTTAGTGTTGAGGAACGTACGACCCGATCCATAAAGTTAGTGCCGAGGAACGTATGGACTGATCCATAAATATTAGTGCTGAGGAATCTACGGCCCGATCCACATAAGTTAGTGCCGTGGAACGTATGGCCCGATCCACAAATGTTAGTGCCGAGGAACGTACGGACCGATCCATATAAGTTAGTGCCAAGGAACGTACGGCCCGATCCATACAAGTTAGTGCCGAGGAACGTACGGACCGATCCATACAAGTTAGTGCCGAGGAACGTATGGACCGATCCATATAAGTTAGTGCCAAGGAACGTACGGCCCGATCCATATAAGTTAGTGCCGAGGAACGTACGGCCCGATCCACATAAGTTAGTGCCGAGGAACGCACCACCCGATCCATATAAGTTAGTGTCGAGGAACGTACCACCCGATCCATAAATGTTAGTGTTGAGGAACGTACGACCCGATCCATAAAGTTAGTGCCGAGAAACGTATGGACCGATCCATAAATATTAGTGCTGAGGAACCTACGGCCCGATCCACATAAGTTAGTGCCGGGGAACGTATGGCCCGATCCATAAATGTTATTGTCGAGGAACGTACGACCCGATCTATATAAGTTAGCGCCGAGGAACGTTCGGGCCGATCCATATAAGTTAAGGCCGAGGAACGTACGACCCGATTCATATAAGATAGTGCCGAGGAACGTATGGACCGATCCACAAATATTAGTGCCGAGGAACGTATGGCCCGATCCATATAAGTTAGTGCCGAGGAACGTACGACTCGATACATATAAGTTAATGCCGAGGAACGTATGGCCCGATCCAAAAATGTTAGTGCCGAGGAACCTACGGCCCGATCCATATAAGTTAGTGCCAAGGAACGTACGACCCGATCCATATAAGGAAGTACCGAGGAACATACGACCCGATTCATTTAAGATAGTGTCGTGGAACGTATGGACCGATCCATAAATATTAGTGCCGAAGAACCTACGGCCCGATCCATATAAGTTAGTGCCGAGGAACGTACGGCCCGATCCATATAAGTTAGTGCCGAGGAACGTACGACCCGATCCATATAAGTTAGTGCCGAGGAACGTACCACCCGATCCATAAATGTTAGTGTTGAGGAACGTACGACCCGATCCATAAAGTTAGTGCCGAGGAATGTATGGACCGATCCATAAATATTAGTGCTGAGGAACCTACGGCCCGATCCACATAAGTTAGTGCCGTGGAACGTATGGCCCGATCCGTAAATTATAGTGCCGAGGAACGTACGGACCGATCCATATAAGTTAGTGCCAAGGAACGTACGGCTCGATCCATATAAGTTAGTGCCGAGGAACGTACGGACCGATCCATACAAGTTAGTGCCGAGGAACGTACGGACCGATCCATATAAGTTAGTGCCAAGGAACGTACGGCCCGATCCATATAAGTTAGTGCCGAGGAACGTACGGCCCGATCCATATAAGTTAGTGCCGAGGAACGTACCACCCGATCCATATAAGTTAGTGCCGAAGAACGTACCACCCGATCCATAAATGTTAGTGTTGAGGAACGTACGACCCGATCCATAAAGTTAGTGCCGAGGAACGTATGGACTGATCCATAAATATTAGTGCTGAGGAATCTACGGCCCGATCCACATAAGTTAGTGCCGTGGAACGTATGGCCCGATCCACAAATGTTAGTGCCGAGGAACGTACGGACCGATCCATATAAGTTAGTGCCAAGGAACGTACGGCCCGATCCATACAAGTTAGTGCCGAGGAACGTACGGACCGATCCATACAAGTTAGTGCCGAGGAACGTATGGACCGATCCATATAAGTTAGTGCCAAGGAACGTACGGCCCGATCCATATAAGTTAGTGCCGAGGAACGTACGGCCCGATCCACATAAGTTAGTGCCGAGGAACGCACCACCCGATCCATATAAGTTAGTGTCGAGGAACGTACCACCCGATCCATAAATGTTAGTGTTGAGGAACGTACGACCCGATCCATAAAGTTAGTGCCGAGAAACGTATGGACCGATCCATAAATATTAGTGCTGAGGAACCTACGGCCCGATCCACATAAGTTAGTGCCGGGGAACGTATGGCCCGATCCATAAATGTTATTGTCGAGGAACGTACGACCCGATCTATATAAGTTAGCGCCGAGGAACGTTCGGGCCTATCCATATAAGTTAAGGCCGAGGAACGTACGACCCGATTCATATAAGATAGTGCCGAGGAACGTATGGACCGATCCACAAATATTAGTGCCGAGGAACGTATGGCCCGATCCATATAAGTTAGTGCCGAGGAACGTACGACTCGATACATATAAGTTAATGCCGAGGAACGTATGGCCCGATCCAAAAATGTTAGTGCCGAGGAACCTACGGCCCGATCCATATAAGTTAGTGCCGAGGAACGTACGACCCGATCCATATAAGGAAGTACCGAGGAACATACGACCCGATTCATTTAAGATAGTGTCGTGGAACGTATGGACCGATCCATAAATATTAGTGCCGAAGAACCTACGGCCCGATCCATATAAGTTAGTGCCGAGGAACGTACGGCCCGATCCATATAAGTTAGTGCCGAGGAACGTACGGCCCGATCCATATAAGTTAGTGTCGAGGAACGTACCACCCGATCCATAAATGTTAGTGTTGAGGAACGTACGACCCGATCCATAAAGTTAGTGCCGAGGAATGTATGGACCGATCCATAAATATTAGTGCCGAGGAACCTACGGCCCGATCCATATAAGTTAGTGCCGAGGAACGTACGACCCGATCCATATAAGGAAGTACCGAGGAACATACGACCCGATTCATTTAAGATAGTGTCGTGGAACGTATGGACCGATCCATAAATATTAGTGCCGAAGAACCTACGGCCCGATCCATATAAGTTAGTGCCGAGGAACGTACGGCCCGATCCATATAAGTTAGTGCCGAGGAACGTACGGCCCGATCCATATAAGTTAGTGCCGAGGAACGTACCACCCGATCCATAAATGTTAGTGTTGAGGAACGTACGACCCGATCCATAAAGTTAGTGCCGAGGACTGTATGGACCGATCCATAAATATTAGTGCTGAGGAACCTACGGCCCGATCCACATAAGTTAGTGCCGTGGAACGTATGGCCCGATCCGTAAATGTTAGTGCCGAGGAACGTACGGACCGATCCATATAAGTTAGTGCCAAGGAACGTACGGCTCGATCCATATAAGTTAGTGCCGAGGAACGTACGGACCGATCCATACAAGTTAGTGCCGAGGAACGTACGGACCGATCCATATAAGTTAGTGCCAAGGAACGTACGGCCCGATCCATATAAGTTAGTGCCGAGGAACGTACGGCCCGATCCATATAAGTTAGTGCCGAGGAACGTACCACCCGATCCATATAAGTTAGTGCCGAGGAACGTACCACCCGATCCATAAATGTTAGTGTTGAGGAACGTACGACCCGATCCATAAAGTTAGTGCCGAGGAACGTATGGACTGATCCATAAATATTAGTGTTGAGGAACCTACGGCCCGATCCACATAAGTTAGTGCCGTGGAACGTATGGCCCGATCCACAAATGTTAGTGCCGAGGAACGTACGGACCGATCCATATAAGTTAGTGCCAAGGAACGTACGGCCCGATCCATACAAGTTAGTGCCGAGGAACGTACGGACCGATCCATACAAGTTAGTGCCGAGGAACGTACCACCCGATCCATAAATGTTAGTATTGAGGAACGTACGACCCGATCCATAAAGTTAGTGCCGAGGAACGTATGGACCGATCCATAAATATTAGTGCTGAGGAACCTACGGCCCGATCCACATAAGTTAGTGCCGTGGAACGTATGGCCCGATCCATTAGTGTTATTGTCGAGGAACGTACCACCCGATCCATAAATGTTAGTGCTGAGGAATGTACAACCCGATCCATAAATGTTATTGCCGAGGAACATACGACCCGATTCATATAAGATAGTGCCGAGGAACGTATGACCCGATCCATAAATATTAGTGCCGAGGAACCTACGACCCGATCCATATAAGTTAGTTCCGAGGAACGTACGACCCGATACATATAAGTTAATGCCGAGGAACGTACGGCTCGATCCAATAAGTTAGTGCCGAGGAACATACGGCCCGATCCATATAAGTTAGTGCCGAGGAACGTCCGGCCCAATCCATACAAGTTAGTGCCGAGGAACGTACGGACCGATCCATAAATGTTAGTGCCGAGGAACATACGGCCCGATCTATATAAGTTAGTGCCGAGGAACGTACGGGCCGATCCAAAAATGTTTTTGTCGAGGAACGGACCACCCGATCCATAAATGTTAGTGCTTAGGAATGTACAACCCGATCCATAAATGTTAGTGCCGAGGAACATAAGAGCCGATCCATATAAGTAAGTGCCGAGGAACGTACGACCCGATCCATATAAGTTAGTGCCGAGGAACGTACGGCCCGATCCATATAAGTTAGTGCCGAGGAACGTACCACCCGATCCATATATGTTAGTGCCGAGGAAAGCATGACCCGCTCTATATAAGTTAGCGCCGAGGAACGTACGGGCCGATCCATATAAGTTAGGGCCGAGGAACGTACCACCCGATACATATAAGTTAATGTCGAGGAACGTATGGCCCGATCCATAAATATTAGTGCCGAGGAAGCTACGACCCGATCGATATAGGTAAGTGCCGAGGAACGTACGACCCGATTCATATAAGATAGTGCCGAGGAACGTATGGCCCAATCCATAAATATTATTGCCGAGGAACCTACGGCCCGATCCATATAAGTTAGTGCCGAGGAACGTACGACCCGATCCATATAAGTAAGTACCGAAGAACGTACGACCCGATTCATATAAGATAGTGCCGAGGAACGTATGGACCGATCCATAAATATTAGTGCCGAGGAACCTTCGGCCCGATCCATATAAGTTAGGGCCGAGGAACGTACCACCCGATACATATAAGTTAATGATGAGGAACCTATGGCCCGATCCATAAATATTAGTGTCGAGGAACCTACGGCCCGATCCATATAAGTTAGTGCCGAGGAACGTACGACCCGATACATATAAGTTAATGCTGAGGAACGTACGGCTCGATCCAATAAGTTAATGCCGAGGAACATACGGCCCGATCAATATAAGTTAGTGCCGAGGAACGTACGACCCGATCCATACAAGTTAGTGCCGAGGAACGTACGGACCGATCCATAAATGTTAGTGCCGAGGAACATACGGCCCGATCTATATAAGTTAGTGCCGAGCAACGTACGGGCCGATCCATACAAGTTAGTGCCGAGGAAAGCACGACCCGATCTATATAAGTTAGCGCCGAGGAACGTACGGGCCGATCCATATAAGTTAGGGCCGAGGAAAGCACGACCCGATCTATATAAGTTAGCGCCGAGGAACGTTCGGGCCGATCCATATAAGTTAAGGCCGAGGAACGTACGACCCGATTCATATAAGATAGTGCCGAGGAACGTATGGACCGATCCACAAATATTAGTGCCGAGGAACCTACGGCCCGATCCATATAAGTTAGTGCCGAGGAACGTACGACCCGATCCATATAAGGAAGTACCGAGGAACATACGACCCGATTCATTTAAGATAGTGTCGTGGAACGTATGGACCGATCCATAAATATTAGTGCCGAAGAACCTACGGCCCGATCCATATAAGTTAGTGCCGAAGAACCTACGGCCCGATCCATATAAGTTAGTGCCGAGGAACGTACGGCCCGATCCATATAAGTTAGTGCCGAGGAACGTACGGCCCGATCCATATAAGTTAGTGCCGAGGAACGTACCACCCGATCCATAAATGTTAGTGTTGAGGAACGTACGACCCGATCCATAAAGTTAGTGCCGAGGAATGTATGGACCGATCCATAAATATTAGTGCTGAGGAACCTACGGCCCGATCCACATAAGTTAGTGCCGTGGAACGTATGGCCCGATCCATAAATGTTAGTGCCGAGGAACGTACGGACCGATCCATATAAGTTAGTGCCAAGGAACGTACGGCTCGATCCATATAAGTTAGTGCCGAGGAACGTACGGACCGATCCATACAAGTTAGTGCCGAGGAACGTACGGACCGATCCATATAAGTTAGTGCCAAGGAACGTACGGCCCGATCCATATAAGTTAGTGCCGAGGAACGTACGGCCCGATCCATATAAGTTAGTGCCGAGGAACGTACCACCCGATCCATATAAGTTAGTGCCGAGGAACGTACCACCCGATCCATAAATGTTAGTGTTGAGGAACGTACGACCCGATCCATAAAGTTAGTGCCGAGGAACGTATGGACTGATCCATAAATATTAGTGTTGAGGAACCTACGGCCCGATCCACATAAGTTAGTGCCGTGGAACGTATGGCCCGATCCACAAATGTTAGTGCCGAGGAACGTACGGACCGATCCATATAAGTTAGTGCCAAGGAACGTACGGCCCGATCCATACAAGTTAGTGCCGAGGAACGTACGGACCGATCCATACAAGTTAGTGCCGAGGAACGTATGGACCGATCCATATAAGTTAGTGCCAAGGAACGTACGGCCCGATCCATATAAGTTAGTGCCGAGGAACGTACGGCCCGATCCACATAAGTTAGTGCCGAGGAACGTACCACCCGATCCATATAAGTTAGTGCCGAGGAACGTACCACCCGATCCATAAATGTTAGTGTTGAGGAACGTACGACCCGATCCATAAAGTTAGTGCCGAGAAACGTATGGACCGATCCATAAATATTAGTGCTGAGGAACCTACGGCCCGATCCACATAAGTTAGTGCCGGGGAACGTATGGCCCGATCCATAAATGTTATTGTCGAGGAACGTACGACCCGATCTATATAAGTTAGCGCCGAGGAACGTTCGGGCCGATCCATATAAGTTAAGGCCGAGGAACGTACGACCCGATTCATATAAGATAGTGCCGAGGAACGTATGGACCGATCCACAAATATTAGTGCCGAGGAACGTATGGCCCGATCCATATAAGTTAGTGCCGAGGAACGTACGACTCGATACATATAAGTTAATGCCGAGGAACGTATGGCCCGATCCAAAAATGTTAGTGCCGAGGAACCTACGGCCCGATCCATATAAGTTAGTGCCGAGGAACGTACGACCCGATCCATATAAGGAAGTACCGAGGAACATACGACCTGATTCATTTAAGATAGTGTCGTGGAACGTATGGACCGATCCATAAATATTAGTGCCGAAGAACCTACGGCCCGATCCATATAAGTTAGTGCCGAGGAACGTACGGCCCGATCCATATAAGTTAGTGCCGAGGAACGTACGGCCCGATCCATATAAGTTAGTGCCGAGGAATGTACCACCCGATCCATAAATGTTAGTGTTGAGGAACGTACGACCCGATCCATAAAGTTAGTGCCGAGGAATGTATGGACCGATCCATAAATATTAGTGCTGAGGAACCTACGGCCCGATCCACATAAGTTAGTGCCGTGGAACGTATGGCCCGATCCGTAAATGTTAGTGCCGAGGAACGTACGGACCGATCCATATAAGTTAGTGCCAAGGAACGTACGGCTCGATCCATATAAGTTAGTGCCGAGGAACGTACGGACCGATCCATACAAGTTAGTGCCGAGGAACGTACGGACCGATCCATATAAGTTAGTGCCAAGGAACGTACGGCCCGATCCATATAAGTTAGTGCCGAGGAACGTATGGCCCGATCCATATAAGTTAGTGCCGAGGAACGTACCACCCGATCCATATAAGTTAGTGCCGAGGAACGTATGGCCCGATCCATAAATATTAGTGCCGAGGAACCTACGACCCGATCCATATAAGTTAGTGCCGAGGAACGTATGGCCCGATCCATATAAGTTAGTGCCGGGGAACGTATGGCCCGATCCATAAATGTTATTGTCGAGGAACGTACAACCCGATCCATAAATGTTATTGCCGAGGAACATACGACCCGATCCATAAAAGTAAGTGCAGAGGAACGTACGACCCGATTCATATAAGATAGTGCCGAGGAACGTATGGCCCGATCCATAAATATTAGTGCCGAGGAACCTACGACCCGATCCATATAAGTTAGTGCCGAGGAACGTACGACCCGATACACATAAGTTAGTGCAGAGGAACGTACGGACCGATCCATAAATGTTAGTGCCGAGGAACATACGGCCCGATCTATATAAGTTAGTGTCGAGGAACGTACGGGCCGATCCATACAAGTTAGTGCCGAGGAAAGCACGACCCGATCTATATAAGTTAGCGCCGAGGAACGTACGGCCCGATCTATATAAGTTAGTGCCGAGGAACGTACAGGCCGATCCATACAAGTTAGTGCCGAGGAAAGCACGACCCGATCTATATAAGTTAGCGCGGAGGAACGTACGGGCCGATCCATATAAGTTAGGGCCGAGGAACATACCACCCGATACATATAAGTTAATGTCGAGGAACGTATGGCCCGATCCATAAACATTAGTGCCGAGGAAGCTACGACCCGATCGATATAGGTAAGTGCCGAGGAACGTATGACCCGATTCATATAAGATAGTGCCGAGGAACGTATGGCCCAATCCATAAATATTAGTGCCGAGGAACCTACGGCCCGATCCATATAAGTTAGTGCCGAGGAACATACGACTCGATCCATATAAGTAAGTACCGAAGAACGTACGACCCGATTCATATAAGATAGTGCCGAGGAACGTATGGACCGATCCATAAATATTAGTACCGAGGAACCTAAGGCCCGATCCATATATGTTAGGGCCAAGGAACGTACCACCCGA